>NC_081568.1:114616711-114654520 GCF_022355385.1 Mustela nigripes | reverse complement strand
AAGTTTGTTTTGTGAGATTAAGAGTCACTTATGGTTTGTCTCCCTCCCAATTCCATCTTGTTTCATTGATTCTTCTTCTACCCACTTAAGCCCCCATGTTGCATCACCACTTCCTCATATCAGGGAGATCATATGATAGTTGTCTTTCTCTGCTTGACTTATTTCGCTAAACATGATATGCTCTAGTTCCATCCATGTTGTCGCAAATGGCAAGATTTCATTTCTTTTGATGGCTGCATAGTATTCCATTGTGTATATATTTAACAGTTTTATTCAGAACATTCCATGCAAAAAAAAGAGCAATACACCTTATTTTCAAGTGCACATGGAACATTCTCCAGAACGGACAGATCACATTTTAGGTCACATTTTAGGTCACAAAACACATCTCAACAAGTTCAAGAAGATCAAAGTCATACCATACATTCTTCTGATAACAATGCCATGAAACTAGTAATCAACGAAAGAAAAAATCTGAAAGACCACAAATACATGAAGGTTACATAACATGTTACTAAAACAATGAATAGACCAACCAGGAGATCAAAGAAGAAATAAAAAATTACATAGAAATGAATGAAAATGAAAACACAACAATCCAAAAGTTTAGGGATGCAGTAAAAGGAGTTTAAGAGGGAATTTTATAGCAATACAGGCCTACTCCAAGAAGCAAGAAAAATCTCAAATAAACTATCTAATTTTATGCCAAAGAAGCTAGAAAAAGGAGAATAAACAAAACCCAAAACCAATAGAAGGAAAACAATAATAGATTAGGGCAGAAAGAAATGATACAAAAACTAAAAAAGCAATAGTACAGATCAATGAAACCATGAGCTGGTTCCTTGAAAAGATCAACACAATTGATAAATGAAATGAGAAGAGAAAGAGAAAGAGAAGAGAAGAGGGGAAGGGAGGGGAGCAGATTAGGGAGGAGAGGAGAGAGAAGGGGGTGAAGAGGGGAGGGAGGAGGGGAGAATAGAAGAGAATGGGGTCCTGGGTGTCTCAGTCATTAAGCGTCTGCCTTTTGCTTAGGTCATGATCCTATGACCCTGGAATCAAGCCCCACATCGGGCTCCCTGCTTGGCAGGAAGCCTGCTTCTCCCTCTCCTACTCCCACTGCTTGTGTTCCTTCTCTTGCTGTGTATCTCTCTGTTAAATAAATAAATCTTTTTTTTTTTTTAAAGAATAGAATATAATAGAAAGAAAGAGGGAGGGAGGGAGTGAGGAAGAAAGGAAGGAGAGTTAGAAACAGAAAGAGAGAGGGAGGACTCAAATTGGACAACCCAGAAGAAGTGGGTAAATTCCTAGAAACATATAATCTACCAAAACTGAAACAGGAAGAAAGGAAAATTTGAACAGACCAAGAGCCAGCAATGAAATTGAATTAGTAATAAAAAAAAAAAATTAAAAAAAAAAAAAAACCTCCCGAAAAAAGTCCAGGAACAGATGGCTTCACAGGTGAATTCTACCAAACTTTAGAAGAGTTAGTGCCTATACTTCTCAAAGTATTCCAAAAAAGGAAAGGAAAGAGAACTTCCAAATTCATTCTCTAAGACCAGCATTACCCTAATACCAAAACTAGCTAAAGATACTACCAAAAAAAGAAGTCAATATCCTTGATGAACACAGATACAAAAACCCTCAACAAAATACTAGCAAAACAAATCCAACAATACACTAAAGAAACCATACACCATAATAAGTGGGATTTATTCCCAGGATTCAAGAATGGTTCAAAATTTGCAAATCAATCAACATGACATATCACATTGGTAAGAGAAAAGATAAAAACCATTTGATCATTTCAATACATGCATAAAAATCATTTGACAAAGTACAACATCCATTCATGATAAAAAAAAAAAACCCTCAATAAAGTAGGTTTAGAGGAAACATACCTCAATATAATAAAAGCTATATATGAAAAACATACAGCTAATATCATCCTCAACAACTGAGAACTTTACCCCTCAGGTTAGGCAAAAGACAAAGATGTCCACTCTCACCACTTCTATTCAATGTAGTACTCAGCAATCAGCAATCAGACAATAACAACAACAAAATAAAAGGCATCCAAATTGGTAAGGAGGAAGTATGACTTTCACTACTTAAAGATGACATGATACTATATATAGAAAACCTGAAAGACTCCACCAAATAAAAACCTGCTAGAACTGACAAATGAATTCAGTAAAAGGGCAGGATAAAAAATCAATGTATGGAAATCTGTCTTGTTTCAATACACCAATAATTAAGCCACAAAAAAAGAAATTAAGAAAATAATCTCATTTACAATTGCATCAAAAATAATAAGATATCTGGATTAAATCTAGCCAAAGAGGTGAAAGCTCTGTACAGTGAAAACTCTCATGAAATTGAAGGTGACACAAAGAAATGGAAAGACATTCTATGCTCATGGATTGAAAGAACAAATATTATTAAAATGTCTGTTATCACCCAGAGTAATCTATAGATTTAATGTAATCCCTATCAAAATGGCACCAGCAGTTTCCACAGAACTAGAACAAACATTCTAAAATTTGTATGGAACAACAGCTAAAGCAATCTTGAAAAAGGAAAGAAAAGCTCGGGACCTCAGAGTTCTAGACTTCCAGTTACATTACAAAGCTGTAGTAATCAAAACGTATGATATACAAAATATATACACATAGATCAATATAAAAAATATGCACATAGATCAATAAAAGAGAATAGAAAACTGAGAAAGAAACCCACAACTGTACTGTCAATTAATCTTTAACAAAGGAGGAAAGAATTTACAATGGGAAAAGGACAATAAATGTTGCTGGGAAACTGAAGGCAGCATGCAAAAGAGTGAAACCAGACGACTTTCATTCACCATATACAAAAATTAACTCAAAATGGATTAAAGACCTAACTGTGAGACCTAAAACTATAAAAATCCTAGGAGACAGTACAAGCAGTAATTTCTCTGACATTGGCCATAAGCAACATTTTTCTGGATATATCTTCTAAGGCATGGAAAACAAAAGCTAAAAAAAATTATTGGAACTTCATCAAGATAAAAATCCTCTGCAAAGGAAACAATCAACAAAACTAAAAAAGAGAGGGAGGAGTCAAGATGGCGGAGAAGAAGCAGGCTGAGGCTACATCAGGTAGCAGGAGATCAGCTAGATAGCTTATCTAAAGATTGCAAACACCTACAAATCCAATGGGAGATTGAAGAGAAGAACAGCAATTCTAGAAACATAAAATCAACCACTTTCTGAAAGGTAGGACGGGTGGAGAAATGAATCCAAAGTGATGGGAAGATAGACCCTGGGGGGAGGGCCCAGCTCCCGGCAAGCGGCAGAGAAACAGAACACAAAATCAGGACTTTTAAAAGTCTATTCTGCTGAGAGACATGGCTCCAGAGGCTAAACCGGGTGAAGCCCACGCGGGGTCAGCGTGGCCTCAGGTCCCACAGGGTCACAGAAGGATCGGGGATGTCTGAGTGTCACAGAGCTTACAGGTATCAGAACAGGGAAGCCAGCTACAGAGACAGAGTCGAGGAGTGAGTTCTCAGCTCGGGGTTACCTTGAACTGGTCGCAGGCTCGGTGAGCTCGGAGCATGGCTGGAGGTCAGGGAGAGGGAGTAATTGGGTGCTATTCTCTGAGGGAGCACTGAGGAGTGGGGCCCCAAGCTCTCAGCTCCTCCAGGCCCGAGACTGGGAGGCTGCCATTTTCATTCCCATCCTCCAGAACTCTACGGAAAGCATTCAGGGAACAAAAGCTCCCGCAAGCAAACCCAAGCTGATTACTCAGCCCTGCCCCTGGTAAGGGCGGTGCAATTCCACTTGAGAAGGGCAAAGACACTTGAGAATCACTACAACAGGCCCCTCTCCCAGACAATCAACAAGAAATCCAGCCAGGACCAAGTTCACCTACCAAGGAGTGCAGGTTCAATACCAAGGAGAGCAGCGGAATTCCAGAGGAGGAGAAAGCAAAGCACGGAACTCATGGCTTTCTCCCCATGATTTTTTAGTCTTGCAGTTAATTTAATTTTTTTTTCATTTTTCAATTTTTTTTCCTCTCCTGATAATTTTTTTAACTTTTACCTTTTACTTTTTTAATATTTTTTAACTAGTCTATCTAATATATATATTTTTTCTTTATTCATTTTCTTTCTTTAATTTTTTTTTTCTGAACCTCTTTTTATCCCCTTCTCCCCCACACAATTTGGGATCTCTTCTGATTTGGTTAAAGCATATTTTCCTGGGATCTTTGCCATCATTTTAGTATTTTACTTACTCCTTCATATACTCTGATCTGGACAAAATGACAAGGTGGAAAAATTCACCACAAAAAAAAAGAACAAGAGACAGTACCTAAGGCTAGGGACCTAATCAATACAGACATTGGTAATATGTCAGATCTAGAGTTCAGAATGACGATTCTCAAGGCTCTAGCCAGGCTTGAAAAAGGCATGGAAGATATTAGAGAAACCCTCTCAGGAAATATAAACGCCCTTTCTGGAGAAATAAAAGAACTAAAATCTAAAAGAGTTGAAATTTAAAAAGCTATTAATGAGGTGCAATCAAAAATGGAGGCTCTCACTGCTAGGATAAATAAGACAGAAGAAAGATTAGTGATATAGAAGACCAAATGACAGAGAATAAAGAAGCTGAGCAAAAGAGGGACAAACATCTACTGGACCATGAGGGGAGAATTCAAGAGATAACTGACACCATAAGATGAAACAACATTAGAATAATTGGGATTCCAGAAGAAGAAGAAAGAGAGAGGGGCGCAGAAGGTATACTGGAGAGAATTATTGGAGAGAATTTCCCTAACATGGCAAAGAGAACAAGCATCAAAATCCAGGAGGAGCAGAGAACCCCCCTCAAAATCAATAAAAATAGGTCCACACCCCGTCACCTAATAGTAAAATTTACAAGCCTTAGTGACAAAGAGAAAATCCTGAAAGCAGCCCAGGAAAAGAAGTCTGTAACATACAATGGTAAAAATATTAGTTTGGCAGCAGACTTATCCACAGAGACCTGGCAGGCCAGAAAGAGCTGGCATGATATATTCAGAGCACTAAACGAGAAAAATATGCAGCCAAAAACACTATATCCAGCTAGGCTATCACTGAAAATAGAAGGAGAGATAAAAAGCTTCCAGGACAAACAAAAACTGAAAGAATTTCCAAACACCAAACCAGCTCTACAGGAAATATTGAAAGGGGTCGTCCAAGCAAAGAGAGCACCTAAAAGTAGTAGATAAGAAAGAAAAAGAGACAATATACAGTAACAATCACCTTACAGACAATACAATGGCACTAAATTCATATCTCTCAATAGTTACCCTGAATGCTAATGGGCTAAATGCCCCAATCAAAAGACACAGGGCATCAGAATGGATAAAAAAACCAAAGCCCATCTATATGTTGCCTACAAGAAACTCATTTTAGACCTAAAGACACCTCCAGATTTAAAGTGAGGGGGTGGAAAACAATTTACCATGCTACCATTAGCATCAGAAGAAAGCAGGGGTGGCAATCCTTATATCAGATCAATTAGATTTTAAGCCAAAGACTATAATAAGAGATGAGGAAGGACACTATATCATACTCAAAGGATCTGTCTAACAAGATCTAAAAATTGTAAATATCTATGCCCCTAACATGGGAGTAGCCAACTATATAAACCAATTAATAACAAAATAAAAGAAACACATCAACAAAAATACAATAATAGTAGGGGAATTTAACCCTCCTCTCACTGAAATGGATAGATCATCCAAGCAAAAGATCAACAAGGAAATAAAGGCCTTAAATGACACACTGGACCAGATGTACATCGCAGATATATTCAGAACATTTCATCCCAAAGCAACAGAATACACATTCTTCTCTAGTGCACATGGAACATTCTCCAGAATAGATCACATCCTCGGTCCTAAATCAGGACTCAACCGGTATCAAAAGATTGGGATCATTCCCTGCATATTTTCAGACCACATTGCTCTGAAGCTAGAACTCAATTACAAGAGGAAATTTGGAAAGAACCCAAATACATGGAGACTAAACAGCATCCTTCTAAAGAATGAATGGGTCAACCAGGAAATTAAAGAAGAATTGAAAAAAATTCATGGAAACAAATGATAATGAAAACACAATGGTTCAAAATCTGTGGTACACAACAAAGGCAGTCCTGAGAGGAAAATATATAGCATTACAAGCCTTTCTCAAGAAACAAAAAATGTCTTGGGTACACAACCTAACCCTACACCTAAAGAGCTGGAGAAAGAACAAGAAAGAAACCCTAAACCCAGCAGGAGAAGAGAAATCATAGAGCAGATCAGAGCAGAAATCAATGAAATAGAAACCAAAAAAACAATAGAACAAATCAACAAAACTAGGAGCTGGTTTTTTGAAAGAATTAATAAAATTGATAAACCCCTGGCCAGACTTAACAAAAAGAAAAGAGAAAGGACCCAAATAAATAAAATCATAAATGAAAGAGGAGAGATCACAACTAACACCAAAGAAATACAGACAATTATAAGAACATACTATGAGCAACTCTACGCCAACAAATCTGACAATCTGGAAGAAATGGATGCATTCCTAGAGACATATAAACTACCACAACTGAACCAGGAAGAAATAGAAAGCCTGAACAGACCCATAACCAGTAAGGAGAGTGAAACAGTCATCAAAAATCTCCAAACAAACAAAAGCCCAGGGCCAGATGGCTTCCCGGGGGAATTCTACCAAACATTTAAAGAAGAACTAATTCCTATTCTTCTGAAACTGTTCCAAAAAATAGAAATGAAAGAAAAACTTCCAAATGCATTTTATGAGGCCAGCATCACCTTGATCCCAAAAACAGACTAGAATCCCATCAAAAAAGAGAACTACAGACCAATATCCTTGATGAACACAGATGCGAAAATTCTCACCAAAATACTAGCCAATAGGATCCAACAGTACATTAAAAGGATTATTCACCACGATCAAGTGGAATTTATTCCAGGGCTGCAAGTTTGGTTCAACACCCACAAATCAATCAATCAATGTGATACAATACATTAATAAAAGAAAGAACAAGAACCATATGATACTCTCAATAGATGCTGAAAAAGCATTTAACAAAGTACAGCATCCCTTCCTGTTAAAAACTCTTCAAAGTGTAGGGATAGAGGGCACATACCTCAATATCATCAAAGCCATCTACGAAAAACCCACTGCAAATATCATTCTCAATGGAGAAAAACTGAATGCTTTTCTGCTAAGGTCAGGAACACGGCAGGGATGTCCATTATCACCACCGCTATTCAATACAGTACTAGAAGTCCTAGCCTCAGCAATCAGACAACAAAAAGAAAGTAAAGGCATCCAAATCGGCAAAGAAGAAGTCAAACTATCACTCTTCGCAGATGATATGATACTATACGTGGAAAACCCAAAAGACTCCACTCCAAAACTGCTAGAACTTGTACAGGAATTCAGTAAAATGTCAGGATATAAAATCAATGCACAGAAATCAATTGCATTTTTCTACACCAACAACAAGACAGAAGAAAGAGAAATCAAGGAGTCAATCTCATTTACAATTGCACCCAAAACTATAAGACACCTAGGAATAAACCTAACCAAAGAGGCTAAGAATCTATACTCAGAAAACTATAAAGTACTCATGAAAGAAATGGAGGAAGACACAAAGAAATGGAGAAATTTTCCATGCTCCTGGATTAGAAGAATAATATTGTGAAAATGTCTATGCTACCTAAAGCAATCTACACATTTAATGCAATTCCTATCAAAGTACCATCCATTTTCTTCAAATAAGTGGAACAAATAATCCTAAAATTTATATGTAACCAGAAAAGACCTCGAATAGCCACAGGAATATAAAAAAGAAAGCCAAAGTTGGCGGCATCACAATTCCGGACTTCAAGCTCTATTACAAAGCTGTCATTATCAAGACAGCATGGTACTGGCACAAAAACAGACACATAGATCAATGGAACAGAATAGAGAGCCCAGATATAGACCCTCAACTCTATGGTCAACTAATCTTTGACAAAGCAGGAAAGAATGTCCAATGGAAAAAAGACAGCCTGTTCAATAAATGGTGTTGGGAAAATTGGACAGCCACATGCAGAAAAATGAAATTGGACCATTTCATTATACCACACATGAAAATAGACTCAAGGATGAAGGACCTCAATGTGAGAAAGGAATCCATCAAAATCCTTGAGAAGAACATAGGCAGCAACCTCCTCGACCTTAGCCACAGCAAAATCTTCCTAGGAACATCGCCAAAGGCAAGGGAAGCAAGAGCAAAAATGAATTATTGGGATTTCATCAAGATCAAAAGCTTTTGCACAGCAAAGGAAACAGTTAACAAAACCAAAAGACAACTGACAGAATGGGAGAAGATATTTGCAAACGACATATCAGATAAAGGGCTAGTGTCCAAAATCTATAAAGAACTTAGCAAACTCAACACCCAAAGAACAAATAATCCAATCAAGAAATGGGCAGAGGACATGAACAGACATTTCTGCAAAGAAAACATCCAGATGGCCAACAGACGCATGAAAAAGTACTCCCTCCATATCACTCGGCATCAGGGAAATACAAATCAAAACCACAATGAGATATCACCTCACACCAGTCAGAATGGCTAAAATCAACAAGTCAGGAAATGACAGATGCTGGCGAGGATGTGGAGAAAGGGGAACCCTCCTACACTGTTGGTGGGAATGCAAGCTGGAGCAACCACTCTGGAAAACAGCATGGAGATTCCTCAAAATGTTGAAAATAGAACTACCCTATGACCCAGGAATTGCACTATTGGGCATTTACCCTAAAGATACAAACGTAGTGATCCGAAGGGGCATGTGCACCTGAATGTTTATAGCAGCAATGTCTACAATAGCCAAAGTATGGAAAGAACCTAGATGTCCATCAACAGATGAGTGGATAAAGAAGATGTGGTATATATACACAATGGAATAATATGTAGCCATCAAAAGAAATGAAATCTTGCCATTTGTGACGATGTGGATGGAACTAGAGGGTATCATGCTTAGCGAAATAAGTCAAGCAGAGAAAGACAACTATCATATGATCTCCCTGATATGAGGAAGTGGAGAGGCAACATGGGGGGGTTAAGGGAGTAGGAGAAGAATAAATGAAACAAGATGGGATTAGGAGGGAGACAAACCATAAGTGACTCTTAATCTCACAAAACAAACTGAGGGTTGCTAGGGGGAGGGGGTTTGGGAGAGGGGGGTGGGGTCATGGACATTGGGGAGGGTATGTGCTATGGTGAGTGCTGTGAAGTGTGTAAACCTGGTGATTCACAGACCTGTACCCCTGGGGATAAAAATATATTATATGTTTAAAAAAAATTTAAAAATTTTAAAAAATTTAAAAAAAGAAAAACTAAAAAAGACAGCCTATTGGATGGGAGAAGATATTTATAAGTGACATATCCAATAAAGAGTTATTATCCAAAATAAATAAAGAACTGATACAATTCATTACCTACAAAACAAATAACCCAATTAAAAAATGGGCAGAAGACAGAAACAGACATTTCTCCAAAGAAGACATCCAGATGGCCAACAGACACAAGAGAAGATGCTCAACATCACTCAGCATCAGGGAAATGCAAATTAAAACTACAAGAAGGTTTTGCATCCCACCTGTCAGAATAGCTAAAATAAAATAAAATAAAATAAAATAAACCACAAGAAACAGCAAGTATTGGTAAGGATGTAGAGATAAAGGAAAACTTGTGCACTGTTGATAGGAATGCGAACTGGTGCAACCACTGTGGAAGACAGTAGGGAGGTTCCTCAAAAAGTTAAAAAGAGAAATATTCTATGACCTAGTAATCAAACCACTGGGTATTTGCCCAAAAAGATACAAAGCATGAATTCAAAGGGATACATGAACCTCTTTTTATTGCAGCATTATTTACAATAGCCAAATTATGGGAGCAGCTCTAGATAAATCACTAGATGAATGAATAAAGAGGTAGTGTATATCTATATACGTGTGTGTGTGTGTGTGTGTATGTACGTATATATACACATACATATAATGCTAAGTGAAATAAGTCTGTCAGAAAAAGCCAAATACCATATGATTTCACTCAAATGTGGAATTTAAGAAAGAAACAATCAAAAGGAAAAAAAGAGAGACAAACCATTAGACTCTTAACAAGAGAGAACAGATGGTTACCAAAGAGGAGGTGCCTGGGGGACAGATGAAAAAGGTGAAGGGGAGGGGCGCCTGGGTGGCTCAGTGGGTTAAGCTTCTGCTTTCAGCTCAGGTTATGATCTCAGGGTCCTGGGATTGAGCCCCTCATCCGGCTCTCTGCTCAGCCTCTGCCTGCCTCTCTGCCTACTTGTGATTTCTCTGTCAAATAAATAAATAAAATCTTAAAAAAAAAAAAAAAAAGGTGAAGGGGATAAAGAATACACTTACCTTGATAAGTGCTGAATAATAGAGAACTGTTGAATCACTATATTGTGCACATGAAACCAATATAGCACCATATGTTAACTATATTGGAATTAAAATTAAAAACTTAAAAAATGAAGTGTCCAACATATAAGTTTTGTCAAGAAAACTTCTATAAACTTTGGCAAAAGTAGTAACTTAAAACTTAAGCATTTAAATGTAGAAAGTAGTACTCTAGCATCTGGGACTCTTAAACTTAAGACATGCACATTTTGGGGCTCCTAGTTGGCTCAGTCAGTTAAGCATCTGCCTTCAGTTCAGGTCATGATCCCAGGGTCCTGGGATAGAGCCCCGCATCAGACTCCCTGCTCAGCAGAAAGCTTCTTGCTCTCCCTCTGCCACTCCCCCTGCTTGTGCTCTCTCTCTCTCTGCCAAATAAATAAATAAAATCTTTTTTAAAAGGGTATTCATATGTTGTACAATGACTTAGGTCACACTAATTATGTCATTTTTTGGAGAGCATATAATTTAGGATTACAAAAAAACACAACACCTTTGGTTTCCACATAACATCATTTTACTTTCAGACTTCAGGGAGTTTGTTTTCTTATGAAATGGAAAAAAAAAAAGAAAGTTGGAATTTATAAAGACAGTACTGAAAATATAATAGCAAAATTGCCTATAAAATGGTAAATTAAAGATACTTTTTTTTAAAGATTTTATTTATTTATTTGACACACAGGGAAAGATCACAAGTAGACAGAGAGGCAGGAAGAGAGAGGGGGAAGCAGGCTCCCTGCTGAGCAGAGAGCCTGAGGCCGGACTTGATCCCAGGACCCTGAGATCATGACGTGAGCTGAAGGCAGAGGCTTAACCCACTGAGCCACCCAGGCACCCAAAAGATACTTTTAAAATCCAAAAAAAATCAATATATTTTTGCCTGTTTGGCATCATCACATGCATTTGAGGGAGCAACAGGGTAAAAAAAATATTATCCATAGTTTAATCTCAGCCTCCTCTTCCCAGCACTGACTAGCATCCCACACCAGTCTTCACCTGTTCAAATTTTCTTCAACTTCCTACACCTTCTGAGGAGGGAATGTCTAGCCGAACAAGCTTCTGAAGATTTCACAGGTGGAAAGGGACAAGTGGTGAAGAAAAAAGATAAAGCCTACCCACAGGTGAGGTTGTTAGAACCATAAAAGCATAAGAGAGGAAGAAGGGAAGGACAGAAGAGAAAAGAAAATGGTTTTTCAAGTCTAAAGTAGAAATTATTTGAGTAGGACTTGGAAAATGAGGGGGTTTTCAGCCAATAAAGTGTACAAGAACTTGAGGAGTGGAGAAAAGAACGTAAGAACTACAGCGGGTGGGGGCGCCTGGGTGGCTCAGTGGGTTAAAGTCTCTGCCTTTAGTTCAGGTCATGATCCCAGGTCCTGGGATTGAGCCCCCACATCAGGCTCTCTGCTTAGCAGGGAGCCTGCTTCCTCTTAAAAAAAAAAAAAAACAAAACACTACAGTGGGTGTTCTGAATTGGGTCTACTTAAAAGTTTTCTGAAAGACATACATTAAGGTTAGAATTTCCTTTTTTTTTTTTAAATTACTTCTAGTCCCTTGGGGCACCTGGGTGGCTCAGTGGGTTAAAGCCTCAGCCTTTGGCTCAGGTCATGATCCCAGGGTCCTGGGATCGAGCCCTGTATCGGGCTCTCTGCTCAGCGGGGAGCCTGCTTCCTCCTCTCTCTCTGTCTGCCTCTCTGCCTACTTGTGATCTCTGTCTGTCAAATAAATAAATAAAATATTAAAAAAAATAAAAAATAAATTACTTCTAGTCCCATGTGCTTTGTTTCTCTGAATGTGATACCTTGCAGACTCTGGAACAATTAAACCTGGGACTTAGTAAAGGTAAATTTATATTGATGGAATTCCTACAATGAGGCAAATGGAACAATATCAGCAAAAAAATTGAATGTTAAGTCCCAGAGAAATGGGATTGTTACTTGAGAAGAGAATTCCATGAATGTGGACCATAGAACAGTTCCTTGGCATCCCTCCCCTCCTATGGTTGCATTGACTTAACCTTGGTGCTCATGGGGAATCACTATCTGGGAACAAGTACAAGGGTGTTCTGTTATAGAGCAGCTCTGAGATCGATCAGAAGCCATCTCAGTATTTCCGGGACTAGACACATGAAATTCAACCAGTGCACCTTTAATTCTATATAACGCTGCTTGGTTCTTTATGGCATTCTGCTCTCCCTCTTTGTACAATGTACAATGTACATTCTGACGGATTCCTGATGCTTGCCAGGTAAAACTTTGTTAATCTAAATTATTAGCCAGTGTAATGCAAATCTAGTCCTTGACCTGTGAGCCAGAGGAGGATATGAATTATATATAACCTCTGATATCTGTCAAGCACTTTCTGTACTTATTTGAACCTCAAATCAGCTGATGAGACGAAATGCTTAAATTTATAATGCATTATGAGTACATTTTAACTGGACACCTTAATACTGCGATTTTTTTTTTAAAGTAAGTTTGCATTTACACCTGTGCTGCAGGCTAGAAACTTAATATATGGTGGTTAATACACTGAATGAGATATCATCATCCAGGACCAGGAACATATTGAAATAAATAAGAAATAGTGATAGGGTAGAAGTGGCAATACTACAGTGTCTTCTAAATACATAATTTTTCCTACATAAGTAACAGAATCACCCATTAAAAACAAAACTATTATCTTGGTAGGTACATGGATGTATTCAGAGAGTTAATTATCTGTTAGGTTCCTAAAGTAAAATCCTATGCCAAGTGAATATATCATCATAGATATAGTGCAGATAGAGTGTCAAAAGTTGTATCTCTGTTCACTGCTCTGTAGAAATGGCAAGCACGTATTTGCTAATTCAGTTTGCATTTTGCATGTTTAGATGGTTTCAAAAAATAAAATCCACATCCAGAGTACTCTTTCCCAGGGCTTTTATGAGCTTTAGTGCATGCATACTCTTGCATTTAGTTCAAGGTGTGGTTTTCAATTATTTGCCCTCAAATGAATTTTTCTCTAACAAACTTCACACCTCCAAAACCACTATTTTTTTCCTAGGTAGAAAATTGTTAAAGAAATGTAAGTCATATTCATACTTTGGCACTATTATCATTATATTTATTTCATAAATTTGTAAGTTTGGGCTTTCACCATGCAGAATACAGCTGGAAGATTCTTTTTTTTTTCTCCTTTTTTTTAGGGGTGTGCATTGGGGGGGAGGGGAATTTATTTACTTTCATTACTTTTTTGTTAATATTTTGTTACTTTTGTGTATTAAAAGGCGTTACTATTTTCCCCAAACACAAGACTCTGAATTATAGATATCAAAACCACCAGGAAGACAAATGCTTTCATTTATAGAAAATTGTTAAAGAAATCATCTCTTATTATCTTCAATATACTTTTCATAAGACATATGTTATAAACTTATTTCTAAACTTTCAAAAAATATTTTACTCATATACTTATATATATATTTAACATTTACTTATAACTGAGGTCAATTTCTGTAGATATATTTATTTATTTTATATATATATATATATATATATATATTTATATTTATATATGTTATCTCCCATTAATCTCCAGCTTCCTCAATTTAGTTCTCAAAATTCATTTCCTTAATACTCAGGACCTCGTGCCCACAAAAGTAAAGATTCAACCCAATGTTCCTTTGACTCCCTGCCCAGGTTTCTGCCTCAAGATTCAATGAATTAATAATCATCTGTGTGACCTTTAAAACAATGAGAAGGTATCTTAATCCAAAGGTTCTCAACAAGGGCAGAATTTGCCAGAATTACCTGAGGAGACTTTTTTTTTTAACTTTATATATCTGTCTCTTTCCGTCCCATTCCCAACCTGAAATTTCCAATAAAACTGATATCTGTAAAAAATACTATTTTCCTTTACAGAAATTGTATCCATATGATTTTAATGTTGCAATCAATATACCTCACCTCTCAAGTATTTATCCGAAGAAGACATATACTGATAGTATATTGGTTTGTTCAAAGAATTATTGGACAGTCTGATTAGTAGATTCAGAATTGAGCAAACCTTAAAAAGCTAGGCAAGATCCAACACAGCAATCAAAATCATATCCCAAATCCCAACCTATGAGAATACTGCTGTCCACTGAATACCAGATGGACACCACTGTGACCAGCTCCTACCACTCTGAAGGAGCACAGCCCTGCTTCATTTGCTGCTCATGGAATGTGAATGCTTTTGACCCTACGCCATCTACCATGAAAATGGATTCTCACCCTTGCTCTTTAGTTTACTAGTTCCTCATTCAGAATCTGGGGTGATATATGTAGTTGGCCCACATAAACCAGAAGAGATTTTCTGGGGAAACTGAGTACCTGACACTTTCATCTTTTGTGGAGGATTTTCAAAATATAGAAGTTCAGATGATAGGCACACTCTCGGCTTTGAACAAAGAATTATGAATATTTCACTTTGAGTCCCAGATAATATAACGCAGGGTAAAGTATGTACTTTAAAAGAAACATAATTGTTAATGTGAGTTTACTAGAAGTTTTTTTTTAACTTAAAAATTGGTATTCTAAAACGCTGGTTAATCATACACAAATAGATATAAGCTTCATTAAAACAAAGAAGAGAAAACAAACCTGGTAACAAGAAAAACATATATCATTACAGAATAGTTAGCATCTTTCTTTTGCATTTGCTCAACCAACCTATATACACTATAAATCTTAATTTGCCCTTTATTTTTCATATAACAAAAATGGTGTTGGCCTAACAATGAGGAGGCCTGGATTCAGTCAGCTATGCAAGTAATGTACTGTGCTCCCTTGGGTGGTCATTTATTCTGTGTGTCACTGTGCTATTTTATAAAATAGGTACATTAATGCAGGGTCAAAATACCTCTCAGAATTCTTAAGAGAAACTAATAATAACCTTCTCTTCGCTGGTTCTTTCTCACTTTAGAGTCCCCTCACCACAGTACTTATCCAGTGGTACTCTACTAAATCGGCCCCTACTAGAAACTCATTTTCTTGTCAATCTGATTTCAGTTGTTTGTTTGTTTGTTTCTTTAAATCACTTTCCAAAACATCTTGTTTATTTAATTGCGTACTTTTTGCCTTTCTACTGTGAGAATATGTTTCCAGGGACAGGGGTAAAATCTAACCAACCAAGGTATCACCACCATCTAGAATTGAGCCCAACACAGAAGAGACACTTAAATATCTGTCAGCAAATAGATAAATGAGATAAAAGACATGAAAGCACGTTGGGGTAGTTAAAATATCTATTAAAATTAAAATATTTATAAAAAAATTCTCTTTTAAGAGTTACAAAAAATGTAGTCTTTTTCATCTAAGTCAGTTACAACTGCTGTCAATTCTGCTATCAACAAAAAATTAAATATTTTAGAAAATAATATGGTTCCTCATTTGATTCTGGCACCAGAAATGCATTTTTACATACACATAGGGAACTTCACATAAAAGATTTTATGTGTCTCTTTCAAGATACTTTCCCTCCCTACAAGGAGACTCTTTCTGTTATATGAACAAGTTCTCTGTGATGAATAATACAAGATTAGAGGAGGACAGTGGACACCACTTCTCCTTCCTTGGTGCTACGGTTCACCTAATACACTCTCATTCTTTCTTCTTAACAATGATATACCATTGCCACTGGCCTTCTAAATGCTCCTTTAATTTCTTTCTCCTGCTGCACTACATGATTTTTATGAGGATGAACAAAGAATTACTAGTCCATTTCGATCAGCAGTAAATCTCCCTTTTGCCCTTGTTGCTTCTTAACTGTACTTTTAGTCTTATTTTCTGAAAATGATTAATTCAAGTAGAAAGGTGGTATATTGTCACATCCTTGGATTTTACCTCTTCTTTCTGACTAACTGCTGCGTGCATGCAACTCATGTGCATTGAACTTTGCCAAGGTTTTGACACTTGCCTTGTAGCATTAGGCCAAACCAGGAGTACAGAGTCCATGAAACAGGTATCTACCCTAATTCTGATACTACCTTTCTCTTGCATAAATTGTTTTCCTCTTTGACCAGTTTCATTTCTTGTGGTATAAGAACAGAAGTTAAGAAGAGTCTATATTTTCCTATGAAATTGATACTGAAAATTTGACTGTCAAATGGACATAAAAATAATTTAATGGTATTCCTCACAGACATAAAAACAAGAATAAACATAAACTCAAGAATTATTTCCTCATTTTAATATGTGGAAAATAGGTATTTGTAAGAAAGCTCAAGTAAATAAGAGACAGTTTGGTGAACTGAGGTTGAAGAATCAGTGTGATATATTGATAGCTAAAGTACCAATCTGAAAATTAAATCTTTCTGGTGTTATTTCTAGAATTATCAAGTGATGGCTTTATGATCTGACAGCAATAACATAAAGTTTTGTGGTCTCAGATTCCTATCTGTAATTTGAGAAGCCTTCTGGACTTAAAAAGCCCTATAGTCACTAGTAGAATTTCCAATAAGATAGACTATCACTTTCACACAAGAAGTGGGTCTAGGGCCTTCTCTAGCAGATTAACATGAGAAAATCATAGCAACTGATCTATCCATAAATATCTGGTTTCAAAAGAAAATGAAGAAACTATTTGTAAGACATTCACCAAATACAGATGATGTCATTTTAATGAGGGCATTCTACTGTGTTAGATATGCAACTGAAACTCAGCTACCCAGAAAAGTAATAAAGGTAGATTTCAGAAATATGCAGAATGCAGACTGCACTCCTGATATAGTAATGTTTACAATATGGAGAGAGGTAAGTTCTTTTTTTCTTTGAAATGATGGAGTACACAAGGCTTGTTGTAGAACAAAATTTTGAAGAACATACTTTTTTTATGCTCGTTAATTTTCAAAAATATGACCTTGTTTTATTCAGTGGGTCCTCTACTCTCAAGAAGATAATAGCTCTTATTTGTCCCAAACAATGACAAAACAGGAGTGGCTGCCTATAGGCCAACTGCTTCAGACATCATCACTGCCCTTGTTTAACACTTAGAACAATTCTTCTAATAGATTAATTAATTAAAATCAAGGGAGCTTGGGGTGAGAAGAATGATCCTCAAAACATCCTAGGAGGGCAAATAATTCTATAAAGGATGGAAGGCAGGATGTATCTTTAAAAAGTGGTGAGAAGTGGCTGATGTCCTTGCCTGTGGCATTTCTGGTTTTGGATCACTCTTCTAAGAAAGTACCAGGCATTCTCAGTTTTTTTCTTGTATATTTTCCTAAGAAAAATACCTTTAATTCAGCCTGGCTTATACTGTATTCTCATAAATATGCTACATTTCATTTTATCTGGCTAGTGATGATTTACAACTTTTGTAGCTCTCAGAACAAAGTTAGCCGGAAAGTTTCTCTTGATATTTGCTCCCACATTCTGAATTCTTTAGTCTATTATAGAGCTAGCTCAGCACTGGTTTTCAAACAGAAAAATCTTTCTTTTGTTTCCTCAAAGAGAGGGACATTACTTATGTAATCCTAGGATAATTGAAATATTAACTGACAATAATGGTAATAAGCAAAGAAGAAGTTACCAACATGGAAATATGTTAAAATTAGAATAAGGAAAGTAACAAGAAAAGTAAAAATAATAGTAGAAATGGCTAAAGACAAACCTGGTACAATGGAAGAT
The DNA here is from genome assembly GCF_022355385.1 of Mustela nigripes. Classification (NCBI taxonomy): domain Eukaryota; kingdom Metazoa; phylum Chordata; class Mammalia; order Carnivora; family Mustelidae; genus Mustela; species Mustela nigripes. The sequence goes on along the minus strand of NC_081568.1, from coordinate 114,636,364 downwards.
ATATTAGAGAGGTTTGTTTTGGGTTTTGTTTTGTTTTCAACTACAGCTGCTTGGATTCTTTTCCTGTGTGGCCTGAGGATTAGTGTGCTCAGAGTAAACCCATTTTTCCTAGTTTGTAGAAGTTCTTTGGATAGTTCAAGTTTACTGCTTTAGATCATGTTGTGTAAACTATGAGACTCATAGATGGAATGAAATGAGAAGCTAAGTAAAGTAATGGTATTACAAGGTCTGGAATGTCTCTTTCACAACTGCTATGCAGAGGATTTGGGAATCAAACAAATTAATTTATGTAGTATTTCTTTCTGTTCAGATCTCTGACTGCCTAAAATAAAATCAAATGGGGATCCCTGATACACTCTAGTGCAGAAAAGTTTCGACCATGGTTTATACAACAAAGAACAGCAGATGCATTCGTATCTGGTACTTAGCTGGTATTAAGCTTTCACAACACAGAATAGACAAAGTACTGTAATGAATGGGCCATAGAGCAAAACATAACAAAAGTCTTGACCCAGTATGCTGGGAGAAAAATCTCTGGGTAGCAGTACTGATTAGCATTTGGACTTGTGGAGGAGAGCTGTAAAATGGAAAACAGGTGAGAACATCTCAACTTAGGAGAAGAGGATTTTTAAAAAATCCATTAGCAGAGTTACAGAGCCAAAAAACAGAGTATATTTGAGAGATAAGATACAGCAAGCATTTCTAAATCAGTCTCTTTGGGGCTTTATTAAAAAGAATAATAAAAAATAGTATAGTATATAGTATGTAGTATAAGAAAGATACTCCATATTTATTTTTTTCTTTCTAGATGGTGAAGTAAACTATTAACATTGAAATTTTAATTCAATGAAGACTGAAGACTTACATTTCCTTTCCATCGAGTAAGGTTAAAAAACTTTTCTCATTAAAACAGAAGCAAAAAAGAAAGAAAAACTGTACATAAAGAGTAAGAAAAATACCTTGCTCTTCATTAAAACATGTCCTTATTGATAAAATCCTAACAGCTATATTCCATTTAGTGGTGTACAAGGAGGGGGCAGAGTCTTTCCAATACATATAAACTAGAAGGAGAAGTCTAACAAACAAAATATTGACTATCCTTTCAAATAGCTCAATTGGGAAATAATGATTAGTGTCAGACATAATATCACAAGGTCAGTAACCTTTCATCCCACAGTGCAATATTTTACTGTGTTTGCCCCAGAAATCAGTTACAATATACACTACCATTTGTCATGTATATCATTTGGATTTTCTGAATGTAGGAATAGTTGACCTTAACCGTTCTACAACTACTAGAAGTTGAAGGTCATGCCATATGTCATTGAAAAGAGAATCTTCTCTGAATTGGCAATAAGCTCTTGACTTTGACCTGTGACATTAATGCCATGAAGTAAAATGTTTTCTATCTCTGTGATTTACATAGAAAGCACATGTACTTTATTCTACTAGACTGTTCTTTTACATCTGTACCAGAATGTTGTGCATTTAAAATGAAATATTCAAGCAAAGAGATTTACTTGCTGTTAAAACTAACTTGCTGCCAGAGAGTACAGTTCTGGAGCAATTTCTCTTATTTTCTCTATTGGATGTCCGATAACTAGAGAAAAAAATAAACGTAGATATCAATAATGAGTAATTTCAGAACCCATAAACATGATATACTTGAGAAGTAAAAATACTGCCTTTTTAAAAGTCTATAAATACTTAAAATCACTTTATCTATCAATTGTTATCTTTATCTATTTCTTTATCTATCAATGGTTATCTTTTCTCTCCATGTGACTTGCTGGGGAAAGAGGAAGGATTCTACTTAAATACTTTACTACACTTAATGTATTTAACATCTCATAAATATTGTCACAGTTTGAAACCTAGATTTTTATCTGACAATTGCTCTGTATGAAACCTGCAGTTTACTCATATATCATCAATCGATCAATTGAGGTTATATTTTGTTTAGCACAAAACCATCTTTCAGACCTTTCATTCCATTTCCTACCACACCCTATAGATGTAATATGTGTGTTCTTAGTGGAAAAGATAAAGCGCTGGGCACTTTGAATAATTAAGGCACCATGACGTTCTTCCGTTTCATCAACTTATATTAAGAAGTCTCCCAGGGAGGGAGGAGTAAGATGGCGGAAGAGTAGGAGACCTAAATATCATCAGGTCCCAGGAGTCATCAAATAGTTATCAAACCATTATGAAACCTACAAATTCAACAGGAGATCAAACAGAAGAGTAGCAATTCTAGGAACAGAAAAGCGATCACTTTCTGGAAGGCAGGACATGAAGAGAAGTGAATCTGAGGTGATATACAGGAAGAGAGACCACGAGGGTGGGGTAAGAACAAAGGAAGTGGTAGAAGAGCAGAGCACAAAATTAGAACTTATAGAAGATGGCTCCACTGAGAGATGTTGTTCCAGAGGCTAAGCAAAGGGGTGTAGCCCTCGCAGGGACAGTGTGGTCTCAGGACCCAAGGGGTCACAAAAAGACTAGGGGTGTCTGAGTGTGGCAGAGCTCCCAGGTGTAGAAGCAGGGAAGCTGGCTGCAGAGATGGAGCCAAAGAGTGGTCTCTCAGTTGGAAGTTACCTTACACTGTGAACTATGGCACAGTCAGGCCACTGCTCTTCAAGCAGGGACCTCACAAGTGGCATATCTAGGGAAACTCACCTTAATCCTCTGGGAGGAGTGGCACTAAAGTACACTGCAGGAACTTTCTGAGTTTGGAGACTCCAAAAGAGGCCATGCACCCGAGACAGAGCATGGCCAATTGAGCATGGAGTGCAGCCAGAGACCAGGGAGATGGGAGTGATTTATTGCTTCTCTGAGGGCACACTGAGGAGTGGGGCCCTGAGTTCTCAGCTCCTATGGGGCTGGAGGTTGGGAGACCACCACCTTAATTCCCATCCTCCAATGCTGTATAGAAAGCATTCAGGGAACAAAAGCTACCAAGAGCAAAACCAAGCAGATTTTATATATCTATGTATGTAATTATGTATGTATGTATACACATTTTTTCCCTCCTTTCTCCCTCCCCTCCCCCAGCATTTAGGATCTCTTCTGGTTTGGTTAGTATATATTTTTCAGGGGTAATAGCTACTCATTTAGTATTTTGTTCTCCTGTTCATTTATTCTTATCTGGATAAAATGACAAGGTGGAAAAACTCATGTCAAAAAAAAGGAAAATTGGGGCGCCTGGGTGGCTCAGTGGTTTGGGCTGCTGCCTTCGGCTTGGGTCATGATCTCAGGTCCTGGGATCGAGCCCTGCATCAGGCTCTCTGCTCCGCAGGAAGCCTGCTTCCCTCTCTCTCTCTCTCTCTCTCTCTCTCTCTGCCTGCTTCTCTGCCTACTTGTGATCTCTGTCTGTCAAATAAATAAATAAAATCTAAAAAAAAAGAAAAGGAAAATTAATGACAAAATCAATGAAACACATCAACAATAATACAATAATATTAGGGGACTTTAATCCTCCCTTCACTGAAATGGACAGATCATCCAAGCAAAAGATCAACAAGGAAATAAAGGCCTTAAGTAACACACTGGACCAGATGGACATTGAAGATATATTCAGAACATTCCAGCTGAAAGCAACAGAAGACACACTCTTCTCTAGTGCACATGGAACATTCTCCAGAATGGATCATATCCTGGGTCACAAATCAGGTTTCAACCAGTACCAAAAGATTGGGATCATTCCCTGAATATTTTCATACCTCAGTGATTTGAAGCTAGAACTCAATCACAACAGGAAAGTGGGAAAAAACTCAAATACATGGAGGCTAAACAGCATCCTACTAAAGCATGAACAGGTCAACAAGGAAATTAAAGAAGAATTGAAAAAATTCATGGAAAAAAATGATAATGAAAATACAATGGTTCAAAATCTGTGGGTCACAGCAAAGGCAGTCCTGAGAGGAAAATATATAGTGACACAAGCCTTTCTCAAGAAACAAGAAAGGTCTCAAATACACAATCTAAAACTACACCTAAAGGAGCTAGAGAAAGAACAGCAAAGAAAGCCTAAACCCAGCAGGAGAAGAGAAATCATAAAGATCAGAGCATAAATCAATGAAACAGAAACCAAACAAAAACAAAAACAATAGAACAAATCAATGAAACTAGGAGCTGGTTCTTTGAAGGAATTAATAAGACTGATAATTGCTGGTGAGACTTATCAAATGGAAAAGAAAAAGGACCCAAATAAACTAAATCATGAATGAAAGAGGAGAGATCACAACCAACACCAAAGAAATACAAACAATTATAAGAACATACTATGAGCAACTCTACGCCAACAAATCTGACAATCTGGAAGAAATGGATGCATTCCTAGAGACATATAAACTACCACTACTGAACCAGGAAGAAATAGAAAACCTGAACAGACCCATAATCAGTAAGGAGAGTGAAACAGTCATCAAAAATCTCCAAACAAACTAAAGCCCAGGGCCAGACGGCTTCCCGGGGGAATTCTACCAAACATTTAAAGAAGAATTAGTTCTTATTCTCCTGAAAGTGTTCCAAAAATAGATATGGAAGGAAAAGTTCCAAACTCATTTTATGAGGCCAGCATCACCTTGATCCCCAAACCAGACAAGGATCCCATCAAAAAAGAGAATTACAGACCCATATCTTTGATGAACACAGATGCAAAATTTCTCACCAAAATACTAGCCAACAGTTTAAAAGGATTATCCACCACGACCAAGTGGGATTTATTCCAGGGCTGCAAGTTTGGTTCAACATCCACAAATCAATCAATGGGATACAATACATTAATAAAAGAAAGAACAAGAACCATATGATACTCTCAATAGATGCTGAAAAAGCATTTGACAAAGTACAGCATCCCTTCCTGATCAAAACTCTTCAAAGTGTAGGCAAGAGGGCACATACCTCAATATTATCAAAGCCATCTACGAAAAACCCACTGCAAATATCATTCTCAATGGAGAAAAACTGAAAGCTTTTCTGCAAAGGTCAGGAACATGGCAGGGATGTCCATTATCACCACTGCTATTCAACATAGTACTAGAAGTCCTAGCCTCAGCAATCAGACAACAAAAGGAAATTAAAGGCATCCAAATCGGCAAAGAAGAAGTCAAACTATCACTCTTCGCAGATGATATGATACTATACGTGGAAAACCCAAAAGACTCCACTCCAAAACTGCTAGAACTTGTACAGGAATTCAGTAAAGTGTCAGGATATAAAATCAATGCACAGAAATCAGTTGCATTTCTTTACACCAACAAAAAGACAGAACAAAGAGAAATTAAGGAGTCAATCCCATTTATAATTGCACCCAAAATCATAAGATACCTAGGAATAAACCTAACCAAAGAGGCACAGAATCTGTACTCAGAAAACTATAAAGTACTCATGAAAGAAATTGAGGAAGATACAAAGAAATGGGAAAATGTTCCATTCTCCTGGATTGGAAGAATTAATATTATGAAAATGTCTATGCTACCTAAAGCAATCTATACATTGAATACAATCCCTATCAAAATACCATCAATTTTTTTTTCAAAGAAATGAAACAAATAATCCTAAAATTTATAGGGAACCAGAAAATACCTCAAATAGCCACAGGAATATTAAAAAGAAAGCCAAAGTTGGTGGCATCACAATTCTGGACTTCAAGCTCTATTACAAAGCTGTCATCATCAAGACATATTGTACTGGCACAAAAACAGACACATCGATCAATGAACACAATAGAGATCCCAGAAATGGACCCTCAACTTTATGATCAGCCAATCTTCAACAAAGCAGGAAAGAATGTCCAATGGAAAAAAGACAGCCTGTTCAACAAATGGTGTTGGGAAAATTGGACAGTCACATGAAGAAAAATGATATTGGGCCATTTCCTTACACCACACATGAAAATAGACTTAACATGGATGAAGGACCTCAGTGTGCGAAAGGATTCCATTAAAATCCTTGAGAAGAACACAGGCAGCAACCTCTTCGACCTCAGCCGCAGCAAAATCTTCCTAGGAACATCGCCAAAGGCAAGGGAAGCAAGGGCAAAAATGAACTATTGGGATTTCATCAAGATCAAAAGCTTTTGCACAGCAAAGGAAACAGTTAACAAAACCAAAAGACAACTGACAGAATGGTAAAAAAATATTTGAAAATGACATATCAGATAAAGGGCTAGTGTCCAGAATCTATAAAGAACTTAGCAAACTCAACACCCAAAGAACAAATAATCCAATCAAGAAATGGGCAGAGGACATGACCAGACATTTCTGCAAAGAAGACATCCAGATGGCCAACAGACACATGAAAAAATGCTACACATCATTTGGCATCAGAGAAATACAAATCAAAACCACAATGAGATACCACCTCACACCAGTCAAAATGGCTAAAATTAACAAGTCAGGAAATGACAGATGCTGGTGAGAATGCGGAGGAAGGGGAATCTTCCTACACTGTTGGTGGGAATGCAAGCTGGTGCAACAACTCTGGAAAACAGCATGGAGGTACCTCAAAAAGTTGAAATAGAGCTACCCTATGACCCAGCAATTGCACTATTGGATATTTACCCTAAAGATACAAACATAGTGATCCGAAGGGGCACGTGTACCCGAATGTTTATAGCAACAATGTCCACAATAGCCAAACTATGGAAAGAACCTAGATGTCCATCAACAGATGAATGGATGAAGAAGATGTGGTATATATACACAATGGAATACTATGCAGCCATCAAAAGAAATGCAGTCTTGCCATTTGCAATGACGTGGATAGAACTAGAGGGTGTTATGCTTAGCGTAATAAGTCAATCAGAGAAAGACAACTATCATATGATCTCCCTGATATGAGGAAGTGGAGATGCAATGTGAGGCATTTGAGAAGCAGGAAAAGAATCAATGAAACAAGATGGGATCAGGAGGGAGACAAACCAAAAGAGACTCTAATGTCACAAAACAAACTGAAAGTTGCCGGGGGGAGGGGCATCGGGAAAGGGTGGTAGGGTTATGGACATTGGGGAGGGTATGTGCTACAGTGAGTGCTGTGAAGTGTGTAAACCTGGAGATTCACAGACCTGTACCCCTGGCGCTAATAATATTAACATTAAATGTTTATGAAAAAATAAAAAAATTTTTAAAAAAGGTCAAAAGGCAATACTGAAGGCTAAGGGACCTAATCAATACAGACATTAGTATGATATTAAAACTAGAGTTCAGAATGACAATTATCAAGGTGCTACCTGGGCTCAAAAAAAAGATAAAAGCAAATCCTTTTCTGGAGTAATAAAAGAACTAAAAATCTAACAATTGAAATCAGAAAAGCTGTTAATGAGGTGCAATCAAAAATAGAGGCTTTTACTGCTAGGGTAAATGAGGCAGAAGAGAGAATTAGTGATATAGAAGGCCAAATTATGGAAAATAAAGAAGCTGAGCAAAAGAGAAACAAATAACTATTGGACCATGAGGGGAGAATTTGAGAGATAAGTGATATCATAAGTTGAAACAATATTAGAATAATTGGGACCCCAGAAGAAGAAATAGAGGGGGAAAAGGTACATTGGAGCAAATTATAGTAGAGAAGTTCCCTAATATGGCAAAGGGAACAAGCATCAAAATCTAGTAGACACAGAGATCCCCCCTCAAAATTAATAAAAATAGGTCTACAACTCATCATCTAATAATAAAACTTACAAGTCTCAGTGACAAAGAGAAAATCCTGAAAGCAGCTTGGGACAAGTGGTCCATAACATACAATGGTAAAATATTAGATTGGCAGAAGACTTATCCACAGAGACCTGGCACTCCAGAAAGGACTGGTATGATATATTCAGAGCACTAAATGAGAAAAATGAGCAGCCACAAATAACTATATCAAGCTAGGTTATCATTGAAAATAGAAGGAGAGATAAAAAGCTGCCAGGACAAATAACTAAAAGGATTTGCAAACACAAAACCAGCCCTACAGGAAATAATGAAAGGAGTAAAAAGAGAGCCTAAAAGTAACAGACCAGAAAGGAACAGAGGCAATATACAGTAATAGTCATCTTAAAGGCAATAAAATGGCACTAAATTCATATCTTTCAATAGTTAACCTGAATGTAAATGGGCTAAAAGACCCAATCAAAAGACACAGGGTATCAGAATTGATTAAAACACACACACACACACACACACACACACAACCCATCAATATGCTGTCTGTAAGAAACTCATTTTAGACCCAAAGACATATCCAGATTTAAAGTGACAGGGTGGAAAACAATTTACCATTCTAATGGACATCAAAAGAAAGCTGGGATGGCAATCCTTATATCAGATCAATTAGATTTTAAGCCAAAGAATACAATAAGAGATGAGGAAGGATATTATATCATACTTAAAGTTCTGGCCAACAAGAAGATCTAACAATTTTAAATATCTATGCCCCTGACATTGGAGCAGCCAACTATATAAAGCACTTAATAACAAAATCAAAGAAACACATCCACAATAATACAATAATAGTAGGGGACTTTAACACTCCCCTCACTCAGATGGACAGATCATCTAAGCAAAAAATCAACAAGGAAACAAAGGCCTTAAATGACACACTGGACCAGATGGACATCATAGATACATTCAGAACATTCCATCCCAAAGCAACAGAATGCACATTCTTCTCTAGAGCACAAGGAACATTCTCCAGAATAGATCACATCCTGGGTCACAAATCAGGTCTCAACCAGTACCAAAAGATCGGGATCATTCCCGGCATATTTTCTAGACCACAATGCTCTGAAGCTAGAACTCAATCACAATAGGAAAGTTGGAAAGACCTCAAATACCTGGAGGCTAAACAGCATCCTACTAAAATATGAATGGGTCAAACAGGAAATTAAAAAAGAATTTTAAAAATTCACAGAAACAAATGAAAATGAAAACACAACGGTTCAAAATCTTGAGACACAGCAAAGGCAGTCCTGAGAGGAAAATATATAGTGACATAAGCCTTTCTCAAGAAACAAGAAAGGTCTCAAGTACACAACCTAACCCTATACCTAAGGAGCTGGAGAAAGAACAACAAAGAAAGCCTAAACCCAGCAGGAGAAGAGAAATCATAAAGATCAGAAGAAAGATCAATGAAATAGAAAACAAAAGAATAGTAGAACAGATCAATGAAACTAGGAGCTGGTTCTTTGAAGGAATTAATAAGACTGATAAATCTCTGGCGAGGCTTATCAAAAGGAAAAGAGAAAGGACCCAAATAAATAAAATCATGAATGAAGAGGAGAGATCACAACCAATAGCAAAGAAATACAAACAATTATAAGAACATATTATGAGCAACTGTATGCCACTAAATTTGACAAACTGGAAGAAATGGATGTATTCCTAGAGATATATAAACTACCAAAACAGAACCAGGGAGAAATGGGAAACCTGAACAGACCCATAAACAGTAAGGCACTTGAAGCAATCATCAAAAATCTCCCAACATGGGGTGCCTGGGTGGCTCAGTGGGTTAAAGCTTCTGTCTATGGCTCAGGTCATGATCCCAGGGTCCTGGGATCAAGCCCCGCATCGGGCTTTCTGCTCAGCAGAGAGCCTGCTCTCTCCTCTCTCTCTGCCTGCCTCTCTGCCTACTTGTGATCTCTGTCAAATAAATAAATAAAATCTTTAAAAAAACATAAATAAATAAATAAATAAATAAATAAAATCTTTTTAAAAATCTCCCAACAAACAAGTGCCCAGGGCCAGATGGGTTTCCAGGGGAATTCTACCAAGCATTTAAAAAAGAATCAATATCTATTTTCCTGAAACTGTTGCAAAAAATAGAAATGGAAGGAAAACTTCCAAACTCATTTTATGAGGCCAGCATCACCTTGATTTCAAAACCAAGGACCCCAAGAATTACAGACCAATATCCTTGATGAATATGGATGAAAAAATTCTCACCAAAATACTAGCCAGTAGGATCCAACAGTACATTAAAAGGATTATCCACCACGACCAAGTGGGATTTATTCCTGGGCTTCAAAGTTTGGTCAATATCCACAAATCAATCAATGTGATACAATACATTATAAAAGAAAGAATAAGAACCATATGATAATAGATGCTGAAAAAGCATTTGACAAAGGGCAGCATCCTTTCTTGATCAAAACTCTTCACAATATATGGATAGAGGGTACATACCTCAGTATCATAAATGCCATCTTTGAAAAACCTACAGTGAATATCATTCTCAATGGAAAAAAATTGAGAGCTTTTCTCTTAAGGTTAGAAACATGGCAGGGATGTCCAGTACCACCACTGTTTTTCAACATAGTACTAGAAGTTATAGCCTCAGAAATCAGACAGAAAAATGAAATAAAAGCCATCCAAACCACTAAAAACGAAGTCAAACTCTCACTCTTTGCAGATGACAAAATACTTTATGTAGAAAACCCAAAAAACTCCACTCCAAAACTTCTAGAACTCATATAAGAATTCAATAAAATGTCAGAATATAAAATCAATGCACAGAAATCAGTTTCATTTCTATACACCAACAGCAAGACAGAAGAAAGAGAAATTAAGGAGTCAATCCCATTTACAACTGCACCCAAAACCATAAGATACCTAGGAATAAACCTAACCAAAGAGGCAAAGAATATGTACTCAGAAAACTATAAAGTACTCATGAAAGAAACTGAGGACAACACAAAGAAATGGAAAAACATTCCATGCTCATGGATTGGAAGAACAAATATTGTGAAAATGTCTATGCTACCTAAAGCAATCTATACATTGAATGTAATCCCTATCAAAATACCATCAACTTTTTTCAAAGAAATGGTACAAATAATCCTAAAATTCATATGGAACCAGAAAAGACCTCAAATAGCCACAGGAATGTTGAAAAAGAAAGCCAAAGTTGGTGACATCACAATTCCAGACTTTAAGTTCTATTACAAAGTTGTCATTATCAAGATAGTATGGTGCTGGTACAAAAACAGACACATAGATCAAATGGAACAGAATAGGGAGCCCAGAAATGGACCCTCACCTCTATGGTCAGCTAATCTTCGACAAAGCAGGAAAGAATGTCCAATGGAAAAAAGACAGTCTCTTCAACAACTGGTGTTGAAAAAATTGAACAGCTACAGGCACAAGAATGAAACTTGATCATCTCCTTACACCACACACAAAAATAGATGCAAAATGGAAGAAAGATCTCAATGTCATACAGGAATTCATCAAAATCCTTGAGAACAAAGGCAGCAACCTCTTTGACCTCAGCCACAGCAACTTCTTCCTAGAAACTTTGCCAAAAGCAAGAGAAGCAAGGGCAAAAATAATACTGGGACATCATCAAGATCAAAAGCTTTTGCACAGCAAAGGGAACAGTCAAGAAACCAAAAGGCAACTTACAGAAAAGGAGAAGATATTTGCAAATGGCATGTCAGATAAAGGGCTAGTATCCAAAATCTATAAAGAACTTATCAAACTCAACACTCAAAGAACAAATAATCCAATCAACAAGGAGGCAACCCACAGAATAGGAGAATATATTCACAAATGACACTACAGACAAAGGGCTAATATCCAAGATCTATAAAGAACTCCTTAAGAAAATTAAAAATAGAGCTACCCTATGACCCTGCAATTGCACTACTAGGTATTCACCCCCAAAGATACATATTTAGTGAGAAGAAGGGCCATCTTTACCCCAATGTTCATAGCAGCAATGGCCACAATCACCAAACTGTGGAACAAACCAAGAGGCCCTTCAACGAATGAATAGATAAAGAATATATGGTCCATATGTACACTGGAATATTATGCCTCCATCAGAAAGGATGAATACCTAACTTTTGTATCAACATGGACAGGACTGCAGGAGATTATGCTGAGTGAAATAATTCAAGCAGAGAAAGTCAATTATGATATGATTTCACTTACTTGTGGAGCATAAGGAATATCACAGAGAACACTGGGAGAAGGAGAGGAGAAGGGTTTTGGGGGAAATCGGAGGAGGAGACAAGCCATGAGAGACTGTGGATTCTGAAAAACAAACTAAGGGTTTGGAGGGGAGGGAGTGGGGGTTGGGTAGGCCTGGTGTTGGCTATTATGGAGGGCAGGTATTGCATGGAGCACTGGGTGTGGTGTATAAACAATGAATCTTGGAACACTGAAAAAATAAAATAAAGTTTAAAAAAATAAAAAGAAACAAGCAGAATACATGAACAGACATCTGCAAAGAAGACATCTAAATGGCCAACAGACAGAAAAAAAAGTGCTCAACATCACTCGGCATCAGGGAGATACAAATCAAAACCACAGTCAGATACCACCTCACCCCAGTCAAAATAGATAAAATTAACCAGTTGGGAAATGGCAGCTTTTGGCAAGGATGCAGAGAGAGGGGAACCCTCCTACACTGTTGATGGGAAGGCAAGCTGATACAGCCACTCTGAAAAACAGTATGGAGGTTCCTCAAAAAGTTGAAAATAGAGCTACCCTGCAATCTAGCAATCGCACTACTGGGTATTTACCTTAAAGATACAAATGCAGTGAACCAAAGAGGCACATGCACCTGAATGTTTATAGCAGCAATATTCACCATAGCCAAACTATGGAAAGAATCTAGATGTTCATCAACAGATAAATGGATAAATACTATGTGGTTTATTTATACAATGGATTACTATACAGCCATCAAAAAACTAAATCTTGCCATTAGCAATGACATGGATGGAACTAGAGGGTATTATGCTAAGCAAAATAAGTCATTCAGAGAAAGACAATTATCATATGACCTCTCTGATATGAAGAATTTGAAGGGCAGGGCAAGGGGTCATGGAGGGTAGGAAGGGAAAAAATGAAACAAGATGAGATCAGGGAGGGATAGAAACCAAAAGAAACTCATAACCTCAGGGAGCAAACTGAGGGTTGCTGGGAGATGGGGGGGAGGGATAGGGAGGCTGGTCAGTGGACACTGGGAAAGTATGTGCTATGGTGAGTGCTGTACAAGACTGATGATTCACAGACCTGTATCCCTGAACTAAATAATACATTATATATTAATTAAAAAAGAGAAAAAGAAGAAGATGTCTCCCAGGGAGGAGTGTGAGCAGAAAGATAAGAATAGATTCTTCCTTACATGTATATATGAACACCTTAAATACTTCTATTTTACAAAAAGTGACTTTATTTGCATATCATAAGTAGCTATTGCAACATATCTTGAGAGAGAGAGATACACAGAGGGAGAGATCCATATATATTTTATATAATTAATGATGACAATAACTTTATTCACTCATTTTTCATTTATTTTCTCCTCTCCAACATGATTATGAGCTCCCTGTGGGCAAGAAACATACTATGCTTGTCTTTGTGTGTTAGTGCCTAACATATATTGGGCATTAGGTAAATGTCTGCTTGATATTCGTATGGAAGAAAAAATAAAATTTTATATGTGTAGTATCCATTAATTATGTAGTTTTTACTAAAATTTTAGTTTTCCTAAAATTTCCTCCTTCCAGTTGCAAGGACCTTACTGTATTTCAGTATGCCATGTTTGGTTTGAAACTTGGCTTCTACACTTATTATGAAATTAATTATGAAAGTTTAGGCAAGATACCTAACCATTTGTATCTCATTTTCCTACATGTAAAATGGATATAATAATTGTTACTACTCCACAGGGTTCTTAGGAGAATTATTTGGGTTAATATAAGTGGCTCAAAGAGTGCCCTATACATTGTAAGGAGTATGTGAGGATTTGCTGTGATGATTATTAATACCTCTTAGTCTTACCTGAAAATAAGAACAATAAATACCACTACTTCATAGATTTATTAGCAATAAATGAGACAATAAATATAAAGAAACTAACATAATTTTCTGTTAGATTATGTATGGAATATAAGAGAAAGTAGACTTGAATGATTCTAATGTTTTTCTCCTGAGCAAATAAAGGGAAGGAATTGCTATGCACTGAGATGGGGGAAAACTGAAAGAGCACTTCTGGTGGGAGCAAGTCAAAAGGTTAGTATTAAGGATTTTAGATTGCAAATCCTAGTAAATATTTTAATTTATATTTTAGGGAAGCAACTTGATATACAACAGAATAGAAAGAATACAAATCAGTAAATCAAAATTGAAAGTACTAATCCACAGGGCCTATATTGAGTTAATTGAACCAGTTGTATTTATCAGTGGTTTCTAATTTATTAGATATTTGGGACCCTTTCAGAAACTGATGATAGATACATGTACACATACACACAAAATGTGCAAACATTTAATTTTTATGCTTGGAAATTCGATTTTATCCACATGAGCCATAAAAACATTGTTGACAAAATTATAATCTTCTCATTCTAATTTTTCATGCAAAATAACACTCACTTGCTGAAAAACAATTTTAGCAAATTGCACAGATAAAATCAAATATAAACTTTATTTCTGCATAAAAGTTAATTTCAATAGACAGCTGCTGTTGTTTGGATTATGTGAAAAGCTGACAACATGTATGGTACATTCAATTTATTTAGATATTAAATGATTTCAGATTTTTCATTTTGATGGTAACAAGCTTTTAAAACCAAAGTTCATATACATATACTTAATACATGATATTAGAGTTCTGTTAAGAGATACTGAGTTGAATATTGACAAGTACCTTCATCCTCAAACCCATGAAGTCATCTGATAAAGGCTGTATCAACCTTAATGAAAATGTATTCCAGCACCGAAATATTGAGATAATTAACTCTCTCATATCTCCCCCTCCAAAATGGTGAGTTGCCCAAAATATTTCTAATTTTAATATCATTAATTATGATAAATGTAAGAACTTGACTCAATCTATTTTTCCCATTACTAAAGTCAAACCTATTGTTCAAAATACCTGCACAATGAATAAATGTGTTCCTATAAAACTGTTCTGAGTAAGTTATAACAGTAACAACAGAAAAGGAAATTATGAGCATGAGATATCTACACTAGCATAAGAACAAAATACTTAAGAATATATTTAACAAAAGAGTACAAAACTTGTACTCTAAAAACTAAAAAAAATTGTTGAGAGGACCTAAAGAAGACCAAATAAATGGGAAGACATTTCATGTTCCCAGATCAAAACAATTATCATTAAATGGCAATATTTCCCAAAGTGAGGTACACATATAAATCAATTCATACCAAAATTTCAGTTAGCTTTTCTACAGAACTGGCAAACTAATGTTAAAATTCACAAGGACATGCCAGGGACTCAGCATATCCCAAATAATCAACACAGTTTTAAAATTATTGCTTAATGAAGTTGACTTTTAAATCAGAAGAAAAGTGTTACAAATTAAGTACACCTATATCAACTTTTGTATTTATCTATCTACTTAACATTATAGGTGTCCTTTATTTTTGGTATGTGCATTCAGGTAAGCACCTATTTTCCTTTTATGTCAACTTACAGTTCTCCCTTCGTATTTCTCACAGGAAAGGTCTTCTAATGACAAATGCTCTTACTTTTGTTCATCTGAAAAATGTCTTAATTTCTCTTTTGTTTCCAAAAGATTGTTTTGCTGGATATAGAATTCCTTCTTGACAGTTCTTTTTACAATTTAAATAGATCATCTATTGTCTTCTGTCCTCTATGGTATCCAATTAAGTATTATCCAATTTTATCCAATTATATCCAATTATCCAATATTATCCAATTAAATATTATTAAATAAATATTAAAAAAACAGATGTTTACCCTATTGGTATCTTCAAGTGATGAATCACTTCTCACTTGCTATTTTTAAGATCCTCTCTTTGTCTCTAATTTCAACAGTTCATGATGTGCTTAGTTGTGAATCTCTGAGTTTATCCTACTTGGAGCTCTTCGAGTTTCTTGTATATATTGAATAAAGCTTTTAATTGAATTTGGGCAATTGTTAGTTCTTACTTTTCAAATATTCTTTCTGTTCCTTTCACTCTCTCCTTTTTTCTGGAACTTCTGTTATATACATGTTAGTATTCCTGATGGTGTCCTACATGTATTTGAGTTTCTGGTCATTTTCTTTCATTATTGTTTTCTTTCTGTTTTAGACTATATAATCTCAGTTGACCTGTCTAAATTCACTTATTCTTTCTTCTCTCAACTCAAATCATATTAGACACTATACTTTTCAATTTTTCAACTTCATAATTTCTATTGAGTTCTCTTTTATGATTTCTATCCACTTACAGATACTCTCTATTGATATATCATTCTCATATTTTTTCTTTAAATTTTTAGACATTGTTTATTTACTCTAACATAATTATAATAAGTGACCTGACATCTTTCTAAAATCCAGTATCTGGGAACACTTTCTAATGACTTCTATTTGGTTTTCCTATACATGGATCATACGTGTCAGTCTCTATGTAGGTCTTATACTTTTTTTGTAAAAATAGACATTTTAGAAAATATATGGTTAACAACTCTGAATATTAGATCCCTTCCTCCCAGGGGGTTTAGTGACTACTCTGGACTAATTCTGCAAATTCTGCATACTTTGTCATTTGTGATCTCTGCTTTATTAGCTCAGTGGATAGCTAATTATTGGACAGAGATTTATGTAAATCTTTCAAACCAATAAATCTTCCAACATTTGCCAAAGATTTCTTTCTGTGTTTGGGAACATACTTTCAATCCTCTGGCAGGAAAATTATAACTCTACCTTAGCCTTCAATTCCTGTTCTGATAGATCCTCCAGATCAACCAGAGATGAGAAATCAATACTTTCTCAGGATTTTCCTGGGCTTATGTACAGTCCTATACACAGTACTGACCTTAGAAATTCCCAAGTATATGGACAAAGCTCTTTATAGACATCTCATTCTCCCATATTCTTCCTAAGTTTTTTCAGTTGTTTGTTAAACCTAACTGGCACAGCTGCCTCAACTAGCTATGATATTAAACAAATACCACTGTTATAAAACAAATGCCTAGGTTATAGTGTTGAACACACAGAGGGAACTCTGAGTCACATCAGATAAACACAAGCCCTGAGGATAAAGTTTGCATGGAACTGCTAGACAGGTCAGACAGTGAAAATGCTTTGGGGATAGGATTTTGGGAAAGTTCCAGACCCTTTCCTTCCTTTTATATGACTTCTGTTTTTCACAGACACTGTAGATGTGAAAGACTTTTCAAGGCTACTGTGGAGATGGAGAAATGGACATGGAATGGGGTATTTGTAAAATTCTGTTTTTTCTATAATTCATTTGGTTGTTTCATTATTTTTGTTTTATTTTAATAAACACTTTTCAAAATGTTACAAACATTTAATATTCAGAATCCTGAAAAGATTGATTTTAAAAATTTTCCCACTATTTTCTTGCTTTTATGGAGATTTTTAGATGTCTTTATCTTACCATTCCAGATGATGTTCATTCCATTCTGTGAGCAAACTATCAGCATGGCTTAATCAAATACCATACAGATTATAAAACATCTTCAGCTAAGTCATTAGCAAGTTGAAGTTAAAATACTTCCTTATTATGTTAACTCAATTTAGCATTAATAACCTTACTTATTTTTGCTTTCATCTTTTGCATTTTTCTTTTAAAGATTTATTTACTTATTTGAAGAAGGTAGAGGCAGAAAGAAAGGGAAAGAGAAAATGGCAAGCAGACTCACTGCTGAGTGCAGAGCTCAACACGTGCACAATCTCATGACCCTGAGATCATAAACTAAGCCGAAAATCAAGAATCAGATGCTTATCCTACTGAGCCACCAAGGCACCCCACAACTTTTGTAATTTTTTAAAAATGTTCTTAACCCTTTGGAAAACATGGATGGAGAAATAATAATAGACAATGATAAAATAAAAAATATAAATAAATTATAAAATTCAAATGTTACAATATAATAAAATAGTTTTCAAAATTTTAAAAATTTTCAATAAAGTCCTTATTAGCTGACTAGTCCAGTGTCTAATACATTTAACAATTATTTTCATGGGTAATATATAGAGAAAGCAACTATAAACCTATCGTATCTGGGGGGAATGGTTAAGTATTTTTAAAACATCCAAAGGGTTAAGTTGAACTGTAGATAATAATTCACATTTGGGAATTTTTTTTAAAATTCTGCTGTCTTAATTTTATAATTGTTTATGTTAAAAATTTTAAAATAGGTGTTTGGTGCTTACACTTTTATTTTCATTGCTTTTTTTCATTTAGATTATTTATATTATCAGCATTGAAAGATTCTTCTCTCCTTTTTTGGAAATATTTAAATACAAAAAAAGAGATTAATTTATATTATACATTATTTTTTTCACAAGGGATAGTTTTTAAATATTTAAAGAATAGTTGTAAAACTTTCTAGAGATGGGGAGACAAGATGGCGGGGAAGTAGGAGGAGGCACTGTTTCAACTTGTACCCTAAAGTGAGCTGATCACCTATCAAAGAACTCTGATCACCCATGAAATCAGCCTGAGATCAGAATTATACATGTATGGATCTCTACAGGGGCAGAAGACGCCAGTGGGCAGGTAAAGTGGAGTGGGAACGTCGGACTGATATCAGAAGATAAACAAAAGGGGGAGGAGGCCACCAGAGGCGACCAATTGGAAAGTAATACCCCTAATACGAGAGTGCCCTGTGTCTGGGGACCAGCATTAACTTGGAACCTGGTAGAAAGCACTCAAAAAGAGCAAAGGATTGCGGGGGGAAATTGTGGGAATCGGGGCAGTGAGGGACAGGGGCTTAAGTCCCTGGACGCAGGACAGCCTCCCCTAGCACTGAGCCAGAGAGTGTGTGGTGGAGAAACCAGGTCTTGGTCCCTGAGCCACCAGTGCGCCCAAGAACGCGTGGGGTCTGGCTCCTGTGAGGGGCTAGGAACAGACAGCAGAACATCAAGCCATGGTAACAGAGCCTGAGATGCGCGCACCCCTCACCCTCCCCTGAGAGAGGTGTGCAAAGAAAGGCCCAGCCTCGCGCTTTTAGACCTGCGCCCTACTATCAGAGCCCGAGACACACGCATGCCCCACTCCCTCCCTTGAGAGAGGTGCGTGCAAGCCCGGGGCTCTTAGACCCAGAAAGACCTGGCACTCCCAGCCCAGGCCAGTGGGAAAATCTCAGTGTGTGATCGCAGCTTGGAACCTCTCTAGCAGTCTATAGTTGCCCAGACAGCTGCCACTGCCGTGGTTTGGGGTATAAGCAGAAGATCCTGCATCCCGAGGGACCACAACTCAGAACCTGCTCTGCCAGCAGCCAAGGGGGGATTTATATGGGCTCTGCAGCACCCACAGGGGAGCAGACTGAGACTTCTCTCTGAGAGGGAGGTCGGGGTATAGCTTGCTTTCCTCTAAACCTCCAAAAACCATTAAAAGCAGTCAAGGCGATCAGGTCCCGCAGGGTCACAGAAGGATCGGGGGTGTCTGAGTGTCGCAGAGCATGCGGGTATTGGAACGGGAAAGCCGGCTACAGAGACAGAGCCGACAGTAAGCTCGCAGCTTGGGGTGACCTTGAACCAGTCGCAGGCTCGGTGAGCTTGGAGCTCGGCCGGAGGTCAGGCAGACGGGAGTAACTGGGCGCGGTTCTCTGAGCGCGCACTGAGGAGTGCGGCCCTGGGCTCTCGGCTCCTCCGGGCCGGAGACCAGGAGGCCGCCATTTGTATTCCCGTCCTCCGGAACTCTACAGAAAGCGCTT
>NC_081568.1:114467954-114611711 GCF_022355385.1 Mustela nigripes | reverse complement strand
AATCTCACAAAACAAACTGAGGGTTGCTGGGGGGAGGGGGTTTGGGAGAAGGGGGTGGTATTATGGACATTGGGGAGGGTATGTGTTTTGGTGGTGCTGTGAAGTGTGTAAACCTGGTGATTCACAGACCTGTACCCCTGGGGATAAAAATATATGTTTATAAAAAATAAAAAATTATATTTAAAAAAAAAAAGCAGTCAAGGCGAGAGAAAAAAAGTGAACAAACATAAAAACTTTCAGAGAACAAAAGCCTGAAAAAAACGGTTTCCTCAGAGCCCACCCCCTTGAGGGGAATAGGAGGACTTAACTTAGGGAAATCATTGACTGAAAACACATGTGGCAGTCCCCTCCCCCAGAAAACCAACCAGGAAAGAAAAATTTTAAAAAAGACTACTGGAGAACCACCACCACTACTTCATAGAAAAAACTTTTATTTTTAACTCCCTCCCACTATTCTGGTTCATTTTTTGTTATATAGATAACTTTTTAACTTATGTACCATCACAGTGAGATGTCCAGTACAGCAAACTCCATAATAACCTTCTAACCTGAACTTTTTGATACATACACTTGTGTTTTCCCTTTGCATTTCTATTTTTTAAATTTTAGTTTAGTTTAGTCTAGTTTATTCATTTTTTATTTTTATTTTCTAATATTCATATAGAGTTAAACTTCAAGGTAATCCCCTTTCCCCAATCAATGCTACCCCTACAGATAAACCAATTTTTAATCCTCCTTTATCTTAGGAAAGTTGAGTCCTTTAACAAAGATATCAAGATACATCCAGGAAGAATCAAAAATCAAAATAACCTTCCTCACCCACACTGAGAATTTATAACCATTCTCTCATCTTTTTCTTCCGCCAGTGTTTCTGTGTTTTTGTGTTTGCCCTGATAGTATATAAATCTTCCACATGGGGTTCTTTTTGATGAGGTTCTTCCTTTATTTGCTTATATATATATATATTTTCTCTTGACATCTACTTTTATCAGTCTTTTTGTTTGTTTTTGTTTGTATACTTCATAAATCTTACCTTGGGGCCCATTTGGGCTGAACCTTCTATTTTATCTTCCCTTTTTTTCCTGTCTCTCTTTCTCTCTCTCTCTTTTTGTTCTCTTTCTTTTATTTTTTCTCTCATTTGGGTGAGGAATCCTGATTGCTCAGAAGCGTTTCAGGATGCACCCTGACTGCACCACGGTTGATACATGCAGCTACATCTGTTCAGTCATCTCTCACCAAAATGACTAGGAGGAGGAATGCCCAACAGAAGAAAAATACAGAGTATGGGCCTTCTGCAACAGAGCTAATGGCTACCAACATAGACAATATGTTGGAAAGAGAATTCAGGATAACAATTATCCAGGCAATAGCTAGGTTGGAGAAAGACATGGATGACCAAATGGAATTGATTAGGGCCAAACTGAAAACCACCAGGGATGACATTCACAATGCTCTCAATGATTTTCAATCTAATTTAAATTCTCTAAAAGCTAGGGTAACTGAGACAGAAGATAGAATTAGTGATCTGGAGGACAAACAGAGAAAAAGGATCAGGAGAAAGCATGGAACAAACAGCTTAGAAGCCACGAAAACAGAATCAGGGAAATAAATGATGCCATGAAACGTTCCAACATCAGAATTATTGGAATCCCTGAAGTGGAAGAGAAAGAGATCTAGAAGATATAGTGGAACAAGTTCTTCATGAAAATTTTCCCAATCTCGCGAATGAAACCAGCGTTCATGTACTAGAGGCCGAACGGTCTCCATTCAAGATTATAGATTCCAAAAAAAACATCAAGGCACCTGATAGTCAAATTGAGGAATCATAATTGTAGATAAAATCTCTTGAAAGCTGCTAGGACAAAGAGGCTCCTTACAGAGGAAAGCTCATCAGAATAACATCAGACCTGTCCACAGAGAACTGGCAAGCCAGGAAGGGCTGGCAAGATATATTCAGGGCACTAAATGCAACCAAGAATACTTTATCAAGCAAGAATGACATTCAAAATGGATGGAGAGATAAAGAGTTTCTAAGACTGGCAAGGTTTAAAAGACCATGCAACCATTAAGCCGACACTGCAGGAAATATTAAGGGGGGGTTCTATAAAAGAGGAAAAATCCTAAGAATATCATTGAACAGAAATATAGAGACTATCTACAGAAAGAAAGACTTCAAAGGTAACACAATGTCAATAAAAACGTATCTATCAATAATCACTCTCAATGTGAATGGCCTAAATGCACCCATAAAATGACACAGGGTTGCAGATTGGATAAAACAATAGGACCCATCCATATGTTGTCTACAAGAGAACCATTTTGAACCTAAAGATATACCCAGACTAAAAATGAAGGGATGGAGAAGCATCTTTCATGCCAATGGACCTCAAAAGAAGGCCAGGGTAGCGATTCTCATATCAGATAAATTAGATTTTAAACTAAAGACTGCAGTCAGAGATACAGAAGGACACTACATAATTCCTAAAGGGACTATCCACCAAGATGATCTAATAATTAAAAATATCTGTGCCCCCAATAGGGGAGCAGCCAATTACATAAAAAAACTGTTAATCAAGATAAAGAGTCATATTGATATGAATACATTAATAGTAGGAGATCTTCACACGCCTCTCTCAGAAATAGACAGATCGTCAAAGCAGAAAATCAATAAAGAAACAAGAGCATTGAATGACACATTGGACCAGATAGACCTCATAGATATATACAGAACATTCCACCCTAAAACAACAGAATACTCATTCTTCTCAAGTGCACATGGAACCTTCTCAAGAATAGACCACATACTGGGTCACAAATCAGGACTCAACCAATACCAAAAGACTGAGATTATTCATTGCATATTTTCAGATCACAGTGCTTTGAAACTGGAGCTCAATCACAAGGAAAAGTTCGGAAGGAAGTCAAACACCTGGAAACTAAAGACCACCTTGATTAAGAATGCTTGGATCAACCAGGAGATCAAAGAAGAACTGAAACAATTCATGGAAACCAATGAGAATGAAGACACTTTGGTCCAAAACCTATGGGATACAGCAAAGGTGGTCCTAAGGGGGAAGGAAATACAGAGCCATCCAAGCCTCCCTCCAAAAAATTGAAAAATCCAGAATACACCAGCTGTTTATACACTTTAAATAAATGGATAATCAACAATAAATCAAACCAACTCCACACACAAGAAGGGAAATAATCAAGATTAGAGCAGAGATCAATGAGGTAGAAACCAGAAATACAATAGAATGTATCAATGAAACTAGAAGCTAGTTTTTTGAAAGAATCAATAAGATTGATAAACCATTGGCCACACTAATCCAAAAGAAAAGAGAGAAAGCCCAAATTAATAAAATTATGAATGAAAAGGGAGAGATCACAACTAATACCAAGAAAGTAGAAATAATCACCAGAAGTTATTATCAACAGTTATATGCCAATAACCTAAGCAACCTAGATGAAATGGATGCATTCCTGGAAAACTATAAATTCCCAAAACTGAACCAGGAAGAAATTGACAACCTGATTGACCTATATTTAGTAACGCGATTGAAAGAGTGATCAAAAACCTCCCAAAAGAGGCGCCTGGGTGGATCAGTTGGTTAAGCAACTGCCTTCGGCTCAGGTCATGATCCTGGAGTCCCGGGATCGAGTCCCAATTCGGGTTCCCAGCTCCATGGGGAGTCTGCTTGTCCCTCTGACCTTCTCCCCTCTCTCTCACTCTCTCTCTCAAATAAATAAATAAATAATCTTTAAAAAAAAAAAAAAAACTCCCAATAAACAAGAGCCCAGGACCTGACTGATTCCCTGGGGAATTCTACCAAACTTACAAAGAAGAAATAACACCTATTCTCCTGAAGCTGTTTCAAAAAATCGAAGCAGAATGAAAACTTCCAGACTCTTTCTATGAAGCCAGCATTACCCTGATACCCATACCAGGCAAAGACCCTACCAAAAAAGAGAATTTCACACCAATATCACTGATGATATGGATGCTAAGTTTCTTAACAAGATCCTAGCAAACAGGATCCAACAGCATATTAAAAAGATTATCCACCATGACCAGGTGGGATTCATCCCTGGTTACAAGGATGGTTCAACATTTGCAAATCAATCAATGTGATAGAACAAATTAATAAGAGAAGAGAGAAGAACAACATGGTCCTCTCAACTGATGCAGAAAAAACATTTGACAAAATCCCGCATCCATTCCTGATTAAAACACTTCAAATTATAGGGGTAGAGGGAACATTCCTGAACTTCATCAAATCTATCTATGGGAGACCCACAGCAAATATCATTCTCAATGGAAAAAAGCTTGCAGCCTTCCCATTGAGATCAGGAACACAACAAGGATGCCCACTCTCACCACTCTTGTTCAACATAGTATTAGAAGTCCTAGCAACGGCAATCAGACAACAAAGAAAAATAAAAGGTATCCAAATTGGCAATGAAGAAGTCAAACTCTCTCTCTTCGCAGATGACATGATTCTTTATATGGAAAACCCAAAGACTTTACCCCCAAACTACTAGAACTCATACAGCAATTCAGTAACGTGGCAGATTACAAAGCCAATGTACAGAAATCAGTGGCTTTCTTATACACTAACAATGAAAATACAGAAAGGGAAATTAGAGAATCGATTCCATTTACTATAGCACCAAGAACCATAAGATACCTGGGAATAAACCTAACCAAAGAGGTAAAAGATCTGTACTCGAGGAACTACAGAACACTCATGAAAGAAATTGAAGAAGACACAAAAAGGTGGAAGACCATTCCATGCTCTTGGATCGGAAGAGTAAACATTGTTAAAATGTCTATACTGCCTAGAGCAATCTATACTTTTAATGCCATTCTGATCAAAATTCCACCAGTATTTTTCAAAGAGCTGAAGCAAATGATCCTAAAATTTGTATGGAATCAGAAGAGACCCCAAATAGCTAAGGAAATGTTGAAAAACAAAAATAAAACTGGGGGCATCACGTTACCTGATTTCAAGCTTCTCTATAAAGCTGTGATCACCAAGACAGCATGGTACTGGCATAAAAACAGACACACAGACCAGTGGAACAGAGTAGAGAGCCGAGATATGGACCCTCAACTCTATGGTGAAATAATCTTCGACAAAACAGGAAAAAATATACAGTGGAAAAAAGACAGGTCTCTTCAATCAATGGTGCTGGTAAAACTGGACAGCTATAAGTAGAAGAATGAAACTCGACCATTCTCTTACACCATACACAAAGATAAACTCAAAATGGATAAAAGACCTCAATGTGAGACAGGAATCCATCAGAACCCTAGAGGAGAATATAGGCAGTAATCTCTTCGATATCAGCCACAGCAACTTCTTTCAAGATATGTCTCTAAAGGCAAAGGAAACAAAAGTGAAGATGAATTTTTGGGACTTCGTCAAGATCAAAAGCTTCTGCACAACAAAGGAAATACTCAACAAAACAAAGAGGCAACCCACGGAATGGGAGAAGATATTTGCAAAGGACAGTACAGACAAAAGATTGATATCCAGGATCTATAAAGAACTCCTCAAACTCAACACACAGAAAACAGATAATCATATAAAAAATGGGCAGAAGATATGAACAGATACTTCTCCAATGAAGACATACAAATGGCTACCAGATACATGAAAAAATGTTCATCATCACTAGCCATTAGGGAGATTCAAATTAAAATCACATTGAGATACCACCTTACACCAGTTAGAATGGCCAAAATTAACAAGACAGGAAACAACATGTGCTGGAGAGGATGTGGAGAAAGGGGAACCCTCTTACATTGTTGGTGGGAGCGCAAGTTGGTGCAGCCACTTTGGAAAACAGTGTGGAGATTCCTCAAGAAATTAAAAATAGAGCTTCCCTATGACCCTGTCATTGCACTCCTGGATATTTACCTCAAAGATACAAATGTAGTGAAAAGAAGGGCCATCTGTACCCTAATATTTATAGCAGCAATGGCCACGGTTGCCAAACTGTGGAAAGAACCAATATGCCCTTCAATGAATGAATGGATAAGGAAGATGTGGTCCATATACACTATGGAGTATTATGCCTCCATCAGAAAGGATGAATACCCAACTTTTGTAGCAACATGGACAGGACTGGAAGAGATTATGCTGAGTGAAATAAGTCAAGCAGAGAGAGTCAATTATCATATGGTTTCACTTATTTGTGGAGCATGCCAAATAGCATGGAAGCCAAGGGGAGATGGAGAGGAGAAGGGAGTTGAGGGAAATGGGAAGGGGGGGGGTGAACCATGAGAGACTTTGGACTCTGAAAAACAATCTGAAGGTTTAGAAGGGGCGGGGAGTGGGAGGTTGGGGGAACCAGGTGGTGGGTATTAGAGAGGGCACGGATTGCATGGAGCACTGGGTGTGGTGCAAAAGCAATGAATACTGTTATGCTGAAAAGAAATAAAAAATTTAAAAAAAACTTTCTAGAAATAAAAAAGCTTATCTTCTTAATCATATTACTATTTTATCAGTAGATCATGAAACTAATTTTATTTTAAAATATAAACACTCTTTATTTTTTTTCCTCAAATTTTATTATCCACCATAAAATGGCAAATAGTTTCCAGAAGAAACTAGTAACAATGCAAGGGGGGGAGATGATTTAATAATTACATTTGAGGTTATGAAATAAGATAATATAAAGGTACTGTACTAGTGCAAGATTTAGTAACAAGGGAAACTAAGCAAGGAGTGTATAGTGTAAGAGTATATAGGAATTTTATAATTGCCACATAATTATTCATTAAATGTAAAACAGCTAAAAAAAAGTCTATTCATCTTTAAATGTACCAATAGATATTTCTGACATATCTATTACAAAAAAAATTATAGCAAAGAAATAATAAATAGTTGACACCTCCAAACACTAGCAAGTTTTTCTGGAGGAAAGTAAAACTTTTGTACCCTAAATGGGCTCTTTTCCAATCTCTAAGAAAATGTTACTTTACAGAAATGTACTTCCTGAAATGTTCTTTAGAGTTCCATTTAAAAATGAGTCTTTTAAATATCCTCCTACTGCTGCTTTATACATGTGAGCAGTACATGGTAAAGGTCTTAATCAGAGAATTATATTTATTTTTATATACTTAGAATTTTACTTTAATGCTGCTTGTCAATTTCATGACACTGCATGTCAGTCACTATATGACATTACAATAATTTCTCTACTGTATAAATTATACAATTATTTAAAAAAACAGAAGTCCCCAAAGCATTCTTTCAGAGGACATAGCCATTTTAAAACCTTATGAAGAAAGAATAAGGTTTATGAAGAAAGAATGAAGGAAGACAAAAATCAACCTTACATCTGAATATGGATACAAAATTCCTAAAAAAAAAAAAAAAAAAAAAAAAAAAAAACCCACTAGTACACTAGTAGTTTATCCTAGCAATGAAAACATGGTTTCAACATTAGGAAATTTAATGCAATATATGACATTATCAGATCAAAAAAAGAAAAATCTGATAATTATACAAAACAGGTGATGATGGGGCACCTGGGTGGCTCAGTGGGTTAAGCCACTGCCTTCAGTTTGGGTCATGATCTCAGGGTCCTGGGATCAAGCCCCACATTGGGCTCCCTGCTCCCCGGGAAGCTTGCTTCTCCCTCTCTCACTCCGTGTGTGTTCCCTCTCTCTCTGTGTCTCTCTCTGTCAAATAAATAAATAAAATCTTCAAAAACAAAAACAAACAAACAAACAAAAACAGGTGATGAAATTTAAAACAACACTGGATGCTTGCTACCACTACCACTATAGAGTATTTTTCTCATTGTTCCAGCCAATGCAGTAAAATAATAAAAATAAGACATACCAGTATTTAAAAGACATAAACTTAAACTATTATATAAAACCTGCTAACAGAATGTTCAAAAAGCAAAGTTAAAAAATTAAGATTTATAGGTGATTCACAGACCTGTACCCCTGGGGCTAATAATACATTATATGTTTATAAAAAAATTTAAGAAATTAAAAAAATAAAGGTATATTGCACGATAAAAAAATTAAGATTTATAAGATAAGTGTTTTATAGGCACATGCACACCCAGACTTTTGTGTAACAGCAATATCAACTGCAATTGGAAACTTGACCGGACCTCATTATTCATTCTAATGAACAGAATATGGCAAACATGATGGGCTAGCACTTCTGAGATTAGATTACAAAAGTTGTTTTTATTTTGTCACTGACTTTCAGTGTGGCTGGTTGTGAGGGAAGTCAGCAATCATGTTGTACATAAACTGACTTAGAGTGAAACCCATATGGCAAGAAACTGAGGGCAACCTTTGCCCAACAGCAAAGAGCAAATAAGGTCCTCAGTCCAACAGCCCATGAGAAATTGAATCCTGACACCAGCCTGGAAGCAGATCGGACCCTGGTCTAGTCTTGTGCTGATTACAGACACTGCTAAAACCTCGAAGGCAGGTTTATAAAACATCTTGAGGCAGAGACATCCAGAAAAGCCATGCCACAACCCCTGACCCACAGAAACTCTGAGATAATATTCTTAATTTAATCAAGTTAGTAGTATAGTTGCTTTAAGCTGCTAAATTTTGGAATAATTTGTTATATAGCAGATATATATCTATATCTATATATAGGTAACTAATATAGATTTCAACACAAATATAATAATACTGTTGATGAAATTGTAAAAGCTAATATTAAATTACCTATAGAAAATGTTAAAGAATTATCATGATAACTGATAAGAAATGCAATGATTTTTTTTTCCTGTCATATATTCTAACGGCACAACCATTAAAACAGGATATCTCTTGGTTTAGGAATAGACAAGAATGGAATAAAAATAAAGTTGAAGAAGAAAGGCTATCTATGTGGGGATAAAGGAAGCATTTGAATTCAGTAGAAATGATAGATAATTCAAACAATATCTGCAGGACAAATTAGTTTCCTGTTAACCTTAAAAAAAAAAAAAAAAGACTAAAGAAGCCAAAATCATTATATATACCAAAAAGTAACTCAAGGTAAATTAAAGTGCTAAAATATATTTTTTTAAAGCATGCATTTTTTAAGGTGGTGAAGAAGTTCTAAGTAAGATTAAAACTAAGACATAATAGAAAAAATTGATATGTTTAATGGCCTAGAAACGTAAACCTCCTTTGTGATTAAAGATACTATTAACAGACTTGAAACAGGAGAGCCAAACTGAGAGAAATGTTTGGAAAATATGTAGTAAGAAAGGGTAATATATATAAACTAAAAATATAGTCTATAAGAGAATAAGAAAAAGAACTCCAGAGAATATTTTAAAAAGTGATTCAAATACAGATTTTCCTTGACCTAACGATGGGGTTAACTCCAGATAAATCCATCCTAAATTGAAATATCCTGGGTTGAAAATGCATTTAATTCACCTGTTACACCCAACATTATAGCTTAGTCTCGCATACCTTAAATGTGCTCAGAACACTTACATTAGCCTACAGTTGGGCAAAATCACCTGGCATGAAGCCTATTTTATAATAAAGTATTATGTATCTCATGTAATTTATTGACTACTATGCTGAAAGTGAATAACAGAATGGCTGTCTGGGTACAGAGTGGTTGTGTGTGTGCGGGTTGTTCACCCCTCCTGCTCATGTAGCTGACTGGGAGCTGTGGCTTGCTGCCACCACCCCAGCATCATGGGGCAGTATTGGAGCATCGCTCTGCCTATCACTAGCCTGGGAAAAGATCAAATTTCAAAATGTAAAGTGAATGTGTTTTCCTTTTGCACCATCATAGAGCTGAAAAATTGTTAAGTTGAATCATCCTACGTTCAGAGAACATCTGTACATATTTATACGTATGCATGTACATTACATGTACATTGTGTGTATGTTTGTGTATGCAGTCTACCCTTGTCACTCACAATTCCCTATCTGATACTTCCTGAAATTTATCTGGAACCTCAAAAATCAAAGCTAAGTTGGCTTTCACAGTCATTAGCAGACATACATAGAGCTGTGAAAAAATTGAGTCTCCCTATATGCATATGCCCAGCTGAGGTCAAACAAGGCAATGTTCTGCCTTCCCGTCTATGCTCTCAAACACCAATGACCAGAGGATGGCAACAGCAGTGGGCGGTGAAGTGGAATCCAAGAAGCTCTGGCTCTGGGGCCAGTTGACCAGGGTTTGAATCCCAGCTCTAGGACCTGTTAGCAGGGCAGCTTCAGGCAAGTCACTTTACACTTCTGAACCTTCTCTTAAGTAAAAATGGAAAAAAAAAAAAAAACAAAAAAACTTTACCAAAACAAGTTGTCTCTTTGAATTTAAGGTTAAGATTATAATCTATTTAAGAATATATATATATAATATATATGATATATAATATATAATTAAATATAATGTCACAATATTATAATCATTATATTAGTTTATGATTTATAATATCATAAAATATTATGATATAATATATTTATATATATATATATCTGTGTGCATTTGTGTGTGTATGTGTATTTCCACTAAGAGCTAGTCAACTGTGTGTGCATATGTGTATATACAATAAACATGTAAAAATATTCAACTCCACTGGTAATGACAGAAATGCATGCTAAAATAATACAAACTTTACCTAGTAGACTAACAAAAATAAAGGTCAATACAATAAACTTTTGATAAGGATGTGATAGAAGGAATACAAACTAATACAAACTTCTTAGAGACAATTTGGCAATACCTACAAAAACCAATCAATAACTTCAAAATCTATCTCACAGACAAAAGTTTCTTTAGACTGCAAATAAAAGTCAAGATCATCCGAATGTCTATCAGTAGGAAATGGTTTAAAATACTTGGTCCCATCCACATTCAAAAATAGTTGGAAAAAGTATGGAAAATAAAATGCAACTATACCAAGTAGTGATGTACATTTTTTTAAATAATTTTTTATTTTTTATAAACATATATTTTTATCCCCAGGGGTACAGGTCTGTGAATCACCAGGTTTACACACTTCACAGCACTCACCAAAGCACATACCCTCCCCAATGTCCATAATCCCACCCCCTTCTCCCGATCCCCCTCCCCCCAGCAACCCTCAGTTTGTTTTGTGAGATTAAGAGTCACTTATGGTTTGTCTCCCTCCCAATCCCATCTTCTTTCATTTATTCTTCTCGTACCCACTTAAGCCCCCATGTTGCATCACCACTTCCTCATATCAGGGAGATCATATGATAGTTGTCTTTCTCTGCTTGACTTATTTCGCTAAGCATGATACGTTTTATTTTAAGTGAATTTTTTTAAATTTATATGGTCTATATATGTACCTACATATATGTAATGTGTACTTCTTTTATGTACATGTCCACACACATACATCAATACATAAATATAGATAAAGAGATGTTTCTATAAATATATAGGAAAAGACCTGGAAGGATGCCCTCCAAACTATTTCTGGTGCTTACCTACAGGAGAATAGTGGAATCTCACTATAGGAGGGTAGGGAATGACGCCAAGGTTTTATGGTTATTTCTGCTGTTGTTTTTCACTTAATACTATTCCTCTTAGGTACTTTTATTTCTTTAAAAAGAAAATGCATCCTTGTACTATTTTTATAATTTCAATTTTATTTGTCACCATTCAAAAATTTTACCTACTTAAACACGTCCTATGTTTTAGTTTTACTTATAATTCTTAGCCTAGATTTTTAAAAAATTTTTCTATCAATAGCTCCAGTGCCAACTTAGTACAAAATAGTCTAGATACATTTTAATGGAAGTGAACTTATTTCCTTTTCTCTATAAAGAAAACACTATAAAGATAGTACAAAACCTAGTATGCATTAACCTGTCCAAAATTTTCAAACAGACATAATAGGATTTATTTCTCTCATAAAAACTAGAGAATCTTCTTTCATTTGTTTGTTCAGAAATGTTTAGGCATTTGGCAACTCTTCAAATTTAAGCAAAACTTACAAAACTGATATGGTTTACTTGGAGGGTATAAATTATATCATTAGAAATAGCACTGGGATGCCTGGGTGCCTCAGTGGGTTAAGCTGCTGCCTTCCGCTTGGGTCATGATCTCAGGGTCCTGGGATCAAGTCCCACATCAGGCTCTCTGCTCAGCGGGGAGCCTGCTTCTCTCTCTCTCTCTCTCTCTCTCTCTGCCTGCCTCTCTGTCTACTTGTAATCTCTCTCTGTCGAATAAATAAATAAAATCTTCAAAAAAAAAAAAAAAGAAATAGCACTGGCTTTATTTTTCCCTATGAAACACCGTATCATACATGGCAACAGAAAGTATGTTATTTTCCAACCCCCAAAGTAACTATTTTGTGTATCTACAAGATCATTTAATTTATTCTTAATGATTCGAATCTTTTCTTAGGGTCAAAGTCATCTTTTATATCAACTTGCTTTTACAAATTAATGTTTTGAAGGAAACAGTAAAAGTCAAGTTGCTTGGGAGTACATTAAATTATATGCTAGTTAATAGTGTTAGAGAGATGGCTTAAAAATAAATTGCCCATAATACCTTTTAACAAAGGCACTAAATGTACTTTTTTATTCTGTGATAAAAGCAGATGTCTATTTGGCACTGTTTGGAATCCCATTTGCCATGTATATTTTGATTAATATTAGGCTGGATAATCTACTCTACGTGGTCTGGGTTCAGTAACCTCACTGTAAAATAATGAGCCTTCAAGAATAAAAAATATGCCCACTCTAGAGTTGCATATTCTGAGAAGCAGTGAACGTATTCAAATGAAATGAAAAAATGAGGTTTTCACCCAGTAAATTTGCTCAAACTGAAACTTACATTTCTCAATTTGTATTTAGCTGTCAGTCTGGGCACTAAAAACTGGACGAGCTCTCAACCTTTTGCATATGTTTTCTATAAATACCTTTTCTTCTCTGATTCAACTGCCATAGGGCTCTGCAGAAGTAGTGGTCTTAAGGGACCTTATAGCAACTCGGATGCAGCCAATGGCAGTGAGTTCCCACACTGAGTGGCATCTTCAGAAAAGGACAAGCTCTCATATTTTATGCAATATGTAACATGATTTACCCAGGGTTGTCAGAAGAGACGAATATCAGCCAATGCAAGGTAATGAATAGTAATACATGCTGCATATATATTTGACTTATAACCCTTGGCATTTTGAAACAAAATTCTTTGGAAGAATTCATTTTATACGTCATAAACTTTTCTATTGTTTCTCCTGTTTGGGCTGTTTTTATCATCAGGCTACTCATGGAAGTATTTTTCAAAATTGTAAATGAAGCATTGTTTTTGAGAAAACTCACCTAAGACTTTCTTTCCAGGCCACTTGTGACATAGGAAAGTTAGAGTAAAACAAATGGTAGGTAGGTTTCATTATGTCAGAACCTAGGGAGAAGGAAAAAAACCAACAAATTGTTTGTCTGTGATTCTGAGAAATTAGTTATCAAAATGTTCTTTTCTCTCATGAAACAGTGTCTTTTAGAAACATAGAAAAATAATTTTGCTACATGTACTTTTATATATTTGGAATGAAATTTAAAAGTTCCTCTAGCACACAGATATGATTTTTTTATTTAAGGCATCACACTTTCTGTTAAATACAAATATAGCTACTTCCCTGATTATCTTCTGTTGAGGCAAGAGACACTATGTTTTAATGGTCATAGTTAAAGAACCTAATGAATGGCTCACTGTGCTGTTGTTCCTTGGATGATTGTTACGAGATCATCTGGATAGTCACACATAGCTTTGCACTTAGTTTACATTCCCTTCTTTGTTCATCTCCCACACACAAACACATGGGTGATTTTTAGTGGTTCTCACATAATAAGTTAATTACAAGTATCTAATTAATGTTTAGGATCATATCATAATCATACATAAAACACATAATTTTAAAATCTGCCATCCACATTTCTGTGTGTTAGATAATACATTTTCAGATGACATGCGTAGAGAGATTTCAATATTTGGTTATGTTTGTAAAACACAAAATAAGTGAAGGAACGCCTCCTACACACACACATGCATACATTATTTTGCTAAATACACATATGCTTTCCATGCAGTATGGACACTGCCCCTGAAACTGTGCCTGCTTTCTCCCCAGTGATCCTATTCTGAAGTTTCTCCTGGCATATCCTTTTGAGTTCACAATGGAAACTTGAAGCTGGCCCCTGTAACAAGGCCCCAGAGACTTTGCATTTGCAGTAGCTCCTTACATCTCAATAATAGAAAACAAGACTTGGGAATAGATATATCTTCTCAATCTTATGAGGACTGTGAGGGCTACTACTTGAATTATTCATTGAACAGGGAATAGGAAGATTATGTGACCACAGCCCACCTTTGCAACTAAACATTTTAGCATCATTATAAAAAAACATGTATTTCACATCTGTTATGGTGCTGAGCCAGGCACTGTGTTCACTGAATTTATGAGAATTACCCTCCATAAATTTCCAGTTAAGACATAACTGAATATCCATAAGACAGATAATGAACATCTACTTATGTAAATTATAAAACTATGTCTATAAATATATTAGCCAGAGGTAAAAACGTACACACTGTATGTAATTAAACAAGGGTTTGGGTTTTTGCCTGTTTTCTTTTTTTTTATATCAGCTTTTATAGACCAAGAAGTAACAGAATGAAGACTTTAATAGAAGAGTCAGAGCAAATAATAAACTTCTGTATTCTCCAAACTTCATCAGTTTCTAAGCCCACAAATTTTATAGAGAGTGAGTATAAATTCTTTCTAATTCTACCATTTTTACCATGAAAATGTTTTGACATAGGTCACCAAGCTTACTTTGTAAGTTTCCTTAACCAAAGAAAAATTGAAGGAACAAATTAAGAAGATTGTGCCTGTCTTGACCCTCAGGTTGTTGGTGAATAATTTTTCTCTTCCTATTTAGCTAAGTCATGAAATCCTGTTCTTAGGCAGACAGTAGAAACTCTACAGCAGATACAGTCAAAGATCATTTTTACAATTCAATAAGGCATTTACTTAAAGCCTAGTAATTAAGTAATAATTTTTTTATTCACTTACTTTATGTTTGTCGCTATACTGGGCACTGGAGTAACTGAGATGATCAAGACACAGCCTCTGCTTTCAATGGGCCCCTAATCTAATAAACAGAGAATGGTAATCAGTCAAATAAGTTAATAGTTATAATAAAATCCTAATGTTATAATAAAATCCCCTGCATGCTGTGTTGAGAGAATTCAGGGAACTATCCAGTCCAGAATTTCCAGACCATATCCCGAGGGGAGACACAAGTTACAGAAACAGAGGGGAAAAAGAAAAAAAGTGGGGGCTAGGGGAAGTGTGAGCCATGGTGCGGACAAGAGGAGCATTACACGGTGAGAACCCTGTGAAAAGTCTAAGGCACAAGGGAATTTTGTCTCTTTGAAGAACTGCTGTAGGGGAGGGTAACGGAATGGCAAAATATGGTTGGGAAGAGAGCTGTCCTGACAAGGCGTAAATCTAAAACAAAGAAGTTTAAACTGAATCTCATAAACTGAGTTCATAAACATGAACTCAGAAGTTTAAACTGAATCTAATAAGGGGAATCATCAAAACTGTTAGACTATGAGGAGAGAGAGATGGATCATAAGGCCCTTTTAGAGAAATAAATCTGCTAGCGGTGTGGAGAACAAACCGGAAAGGACAAAGGATAGGCTAGGAAAATTGAGATGGCAGAAAATCGTGGCAGGAAAAGTCTGAGATGTCCACTGTTCTTGTTGACCTTGTTCTCCACAGGTAGTTCTACAGTGAGGTGGTCCTGTTTCACGTAGGTATCTTCAAAGCATATACCTACCCAATGCAAATATCGGCATTAGTTATTTTGACTAGCACAGCTGGTAGAACCTTGGAAAGAGTAAGCCTTTACAACCAAGAAGACTACCCTGATTCTCGTTTCAAACAGCAACAACAAAAAAAGAGCAAAATGTTACAGCCAGAGATGATATGAATTATTATCCAAATCTCTCCACTGATTTACAGAAATCTATTATCTCTACTCCTAAATATTTCCTTCACCGTCTTCAATGGACAGTCAGACAAGTCTGCAAGAATAATAGCAGACAACTTTAGACATACGGTATTGCCTGAATTATATCATGTATTCTTTGTTTACTAATAATTAGAAATATTAAAATAATTAGAAGTAATCACCTGCCTATGCTGAGCGAAGAGTTGTGAGGGGGACCATCTTCAGTGGGAGCATTTCACTATTGGCAAAACAATGAAAAAGGTATAAAAAGGTATTTGGGATATTCCCAGGGTCAGACTAGAGGTACACATTAGTATCTAATTACCTTCCTCGACTGCTCTTTTGAATCTAGAAGCCTGCTTGAAGAGAGCTGTATCAGAACAATATTTTAAAATGGCAATAGCAAGGAACTCAGATGGAACATTATCTTTGGCTAAACTGTATAATATCGTTAGCTAGATTATTTGTACTTTGAATAATAAATCTCTTGTTTATTTGAAAGGTTATTGGGAGTATTCAGAAAACCCATTAAAAGGGTGAAAAATTTAACATTCAAGACAGGAATAGTCAAACAAAAAAACTAAAACCTAATGCTTTAGCAGAGAAGAGCTGAAAAAGAAAATCTTCTGTGGATAAGTAGATATATCACTATGTTACTTTAGGATTAGAACTTCAGTATTCTTGGCCCCAAGTGAAGTTGAGTAGCCAAGACCTCTCCCCTCTACATATTGCATTTTTATTAAAATGCATATGCATTTTATAAACATATGCATATTTTTGTAATGCATCATTAGAGAGATAGATGGATGGATGGATGGATGGATGGATGGATGGATAGATGATAGATAGATGATAGATAATACAGACCGATGATAGATAGATAGAGATGGATTTTAAAGCCCATCAAATTCAGGTCAATGGGAAATTAGCCAATTGTAAGACAAATCTGAAGAAACTACAGAGATAATAGCATGGAGAAAATTTAGTTGAGAGAAAGAGTTTATGAGACATGGGAAAAAAGAAAGAGAAGCTTCAAAATTCATCAAAGAATTCTAGGAAGAGGGGAATTCTAGAAAAGCAGAATATATATTAAATGTTGGATAGGCAATAAGAATTCTCCAGAAAGAAATAAACTCCAGATATATAAAGGACAATAATCTTCAAGGAGCATAAATAAAAATAAGCCAATACTTACATTCACCACAGTCAAATGTATAACGCAAAAATGAAAGACACTATTTTATTTTTTTTTAAAGATTTATTTATTTATTTGACAGAGAGAAATCACAAGGAGCCAGAGAGGCAGGCAGAGAGAGAGGAGGAAGCAGGCTCCCTGCTGAGCAGAGAGTCCGATGCGGGGCTCCATCCCAGGACGCTGGGATCATGACCTGAGCAGAAGGCAGAGGCTTTAACCCACTGAGCCACCCAGGCTTTAACCCACTAGCCACTTTTCTAGTGTCCCAGAAAGACACTATTTTAAAACCTAATAAAAAAATTTACCTCCCATCAGAGGTAAATTGGAATTTGACTAACAGCAATGGTGAAAGCCACAGTCAGTGGAACATTATAATTAAGTGATAAAACAAGATAAATGAGAAGAGAATCATGTGTTTTGAGAAATTATCTTTCAATAATAAGTACAAGGAAGAGAAATTTTAAACAAACAAAAATTGAGTTTGCTAGAACCAAACCGTCACGAAAGAAAAATTAAAATTAGACCTTAGAAAGAAAGAAAATCAACTTAGAAAAAATACTGAACATAGGGGTAAATCTAAAATAATGTTGATGGCATATGTAATAATAATGTCTAATTTATGAGGTGACGTATATTATGAACTCCTAAGAGAATAAAGGACTATCAATAAGCAAAAAATTTTAAGTTAGCAGTAATCTCAGCAGAGAAGGAATAGGTGATCTGGGTGAACACACCAAGCTTCAAAAGTATGGGTACTATTTTATTTCTTAAGCATACACATACACATACACATACACAACACACATACACAAGTATGTGTTTTAGGTATGCTATTTGGAAAATATTAAATACCATATATGAAAATTTAAACTGGAGTGTCACATTCTCTAAATATCCATGTTCTAAACAAAGTACATTATAGTCTGTAACAATATTATGCACTTATATTTTCACATTGTATTGATTAATTTTATCATGTCCCATTTCCTCAACTAGAGTATTACTCTAGTTTTACTCTACACTGTCATGTTCAATTATTACACTCTTGGGCATGAAGGTCCTCAATGAGTAAGTATCATTTGATATACTTGTCATATGGTGATATGTAATAATATTAAGGTTACAGCTGTCTCAGCTAAATCTCCGCAGCATTTAACCCAACATTACATTCTGAAATTTTATGTTGTTAATTAACTGTGCTTAGCATTTGTTTTGCATATTACTTGCTACTTTCTTGCCTAGACTTTGACTTTAATATAGCTTTTCATATAAATAGCTCTCATCTCCAGAATGATGGTGTTCTGGACAAAACCACATAAGCCCTAATTAATTTACTGTGGGGCTAAGTCCTATATCAGGTTAGTCTATTTCCTTCAAAGAACTGTGGAGCCAAGAGCCCTTCAGTTTTACAATTTGTTGAGGTATAACAGAGCTTTTAACTGAGAAGGAAGGAAGGAAGGAAGGATTGATTTACTAAAATAGATGCATATTTATCACCTACCATAGTTTCCACTTACAATGTCATTTAAACCACTATTTAGTGCAAATATTTCCCTTCCCCTATTTTCTCTTTTAAATGTTTGCAAAATGCTTTCTATTATAACATTTAAAATGTTTTTTTTTAATTAATTTTTTATTTTTTATAAACATCTATTTTTATCCCCAGGGGTACAGGTCTGTGAATCACCAGGTTTACACACTTCACAGCACTCACCAAAACACATACCCTCCCCAATGTCCATAATCCAACCACCTTCTCCCAAACCCCCTCCCCCCAGCAACCCTCAATTTGTTTTGTGAGATTAAGAGTCACTATGGTTTGTCTCCCTCCCAATCCCATCTTGTTTCATTTATTCTTCTCCTACCCACTTAAGCCTCCATGTTGCATCACCACTTCCTCATATCAGGGAGATCATATGATAGTTGTCTTTCTCTGCTTGACTTATTTCGCTAAGCATGATAGGCTCTAGTTCCATCCATGTTGTCGCAAATGGCAAGATTTCATTTCTTTTGATGGCTGCATAGTATTCCATTGTGTATATATACCACATCTTCTTGATCCATTCATCTGTTGATGGACATCTAGGTTCTTTCCATAGTTTGGCTATTGTGGACATTGCTGCTATAAACATTCGGGTGCATGTGCCCCTTTGGAATGTTTTTAATAACAGTGATATAAACTTGATTTACTGTTAAGTCCAAAAGAAAAAGACAATATTTATAAATACTTTTTCAAATTTTGCCATATAATGGACTATTATTTCCTCTGATACACTTACAAAATTAAAATATCTCTAAGTGATTATCAGCCAAAGATTACAAATAGACTGACAAAACTATTAATGTATTTTTCTCAAAGGACTTTGACAAACATCATCTTTGGATGTTTAATTTATTGTCCTAGAATTTGGGTGAGTGTTTTCTTTATTTTCACAAAAGATATATTTTTAAATGGTTTCTGAATATGAGAACCTAAATATCTTTATGATTCTTACAATGGCTACTGTGTCCCGGTGATATCCTCATTAAGTCATTTGATACTTCTGGGTCTATTTCTTTATGAACACAAAGAGAATTTTTAAAATAATATGACTTTTAAAAGATAAACCCCAAATACACCCCATACACCCCAAAACAGAATTATTTCAAATATAATCATGCTAGACTTCCTCGCTAAGTTTACTTTGTCTCTTAAACACTGAGAAAGAGGAATCATTGGCTTTTATTATTATTTGCCTTTTATCAGTAATATTTTAGTGTGTTTGGGCATAATAATAACTATTCAATAATTGTATATAGCTGTGCTTTCTAGTGTCTGATGCACCATAAGTGTTTAAGGGAGTAGGCTTGTTTACCTTCTTACTTAATTTCATCATAACTGCCATGCAGATAAATGGCTTTTTCTTTAAAATTGTACCCCCTCTCTTCCAAGATCTCAGGTATTGGTGCATCTTACACTTCCATGGGTGCTCTAAATAGGATATATCTGATAGACATAAGAATCAATACCCTATCAATTTCACAATATGGATTTTAACTGCGAAATTTGATTTTTAAAAATCTTATTTCCATCACATTAAGCAGAAGCACAGCTCTAAAAGTCTCATAATATAGTGGTGCTAAGCACAGTGTCATTTTGGTCACCACCCAGATTCTACTGGCCAGTTTTTATTGCCAAAATGAGTATGTTAACAATGAAACATACACGTGGGGATCTACATGCATATATGTATATACCTGCAGGTTGAAGGAAGTGCTCAGTAGACATTTCATGGATGCTTGCTAATATACAGAGACAGATACTGCACCTGAGTAACTTGTCACCCTGTGTGGTGGCTTCACTTCCATCAGTGACCCCTGTTAATAATTTGAAGCTAATGAGAAAAGGGGTTCAGTAGTAATATGGATTAATTATTTCCATAATGGTCAGGATCAGACTATAGTCCTCAACCATTATCAGCCATTTCGCAAATGCATACCATACTATTTTAAAACAGGATAGAAAATGACACAGGGTCTCAATTTAAATGTTCTTTCCTCAAAGGAAATAACCTCCTACTCTCCACCCTAGGATGAGAGATCTAGGCTCTATGTCAACAGCTTTCTATTCCTCACCTTTCATAATATCACATGATGTAATTACTTATTTAATCATTAACTTAGACTGGATTCTCAATAAGCAGTCTGAGATGAGATATGTGAGACAAATAACTTATTAAGAGTGGGTTCTCAGAAGAAACATGCATGGGTATGAAGGAGCAAGACAAGGAAGAGGAGGAAGTTAAGCAAAGTTGTGGTTGGGGGTTGAAGTTTAGATTCAATCTAATCCCACAGTGGGACTTTGTAACATAAATTGTCACACAGAATACATCCAGCCTTAAAGGAAGGTTGTTATACTTCTAGATACAGTATCAGTCATTGTCTATGGGCTGCCTAAAGGCAGTAGAGAGGCAGAGACTTAATCCTAGGCATCTACAAGCAAGATGGCTTCAGTATCCTTTCTATTATGAACTCCAGAAAAGGTTTCAGATAGGAGACATTATAGCAAAATGCTATCATGCCTTCCTTCTCTAAAAGTATAAGCTCACTAATGACAGAGGCAGTTTCAGTCTTGTTTTAAGGACTGAATGATACCAAACACATACTAGTCACTTAAGAAATAAATAGTATTACTTGTAGCAAGAACTGATAATAATGGATAAATAAATGAATTTGTGGAAATATTCAACAGTTAGCAAATCATTTTTCCACCTACTTTAAATTCCCTATCATCTGAATGGGAATTGGCACTGTAGCTGGACTGAATGCATTGATATTCAGGTATCACATGTGAGTGTAGAGAAAAGCCCACCAGAATAAAGTATACATGAAACCTACTGTGGAGTCCAGAATCATTACTACAATTTTCTACCTAATCCTTTTTTTCTCAAAATGTATTCATTCAGTATTTTGGTCAGTACATTACTTTTGTACATAAGTCAGACCATAAACTGATAGCTATTTACCTAGCATATAGCTAACCAGAAAGGCAAAGAAATCTAAGAGTCAAGGAATTTAATAACCTTGTTATCTTAGCAAATTAACAAGCCAGTGAGTAAATGTTGGTTAGTTTATGTGATTTCTATCCACTATTAATGATGTATGGCACATATGTTTATATATTTGCAATATTAATGTAAAATATTTTATACTGTTTTTTGCCCAGCTTATGTCATAAATATTTTAGTTTTTCTGTATGTCCTTCATATTTATAGTGATAAAGATGCCTGCGTACACATAGATTAACATATGACTGCTTGCATATTCTATAGGATTATATTATATATTAGTATAATATTTTAGTATGGCATACTTTTCTTCTGTTCTTGAGTTGCTATCATTATTAAAGGTACAATGAAAGTATTTGAGGATTTTTTGCTTCTCTTTGGTTGTTGAATTGGAATAAAATTAGGAATGAAAGTATAATACTTAAGTCTAAGCAGTTTAATTTCTCTGCCATTTTGTTTTTCAGAAAGGTTGCACTTAATTACTAAATTAATAATAATTAATTAATATGGTAATTTCTCTTCAGGATAGCCAGCATTGGATATTTTGATTATTGTTCCTTTGCTAATTTTACTATGTAAAATAATATCTTAAAAATGCTTTATTTTATCTTGTTTTGATGAGGAGAGAGGTAAATATATACTATTTGTCAATTTTATTGCCCCTTTTATAAACTATTTTATTGCTTGCTGTTAATTTATTTAGAATTTCATATCTTTCTTACAAATTTGAATATATATTACCATGATCATACTCAAGAAAATACCTATAACCTATATAATAAATAATATTATTATCTTATTTATGTGAGTTTCATCTTTTTCCCAGAAAATGATTATGCACACACACTTTTGTAACTTTAACTAATTCAAAGAAAAATGTTATTCTACCAAAGAGCTTTAATTAGTCCATTCCATTACTTTCTACTTTTTCTTTTGTTTAATGCTCATTTTAACAATTTAGTGCACCTGGCATTTATTTTAAAATAAAGTAAGATGGAAATAACATTTTCTGCAATTGTTCCAAACACTTATATAATTCTGTTTTAATGTCTTTTTCAATTATGTTATCATACAATAAAAACTGGTATATGGTAACTGATATTTCAGGTCTCCACCTTCTATTTCATTCAATGTCTAAAATGTTGCACAAATTGTAATTTTTATGAATTGACACTAAATAATATGTTTTAATGTTTGCTGGAACATGTCACTTTTTTATTATTTAATAATCCTACATATCTTTCTTCTAATAAACATTTTTCCAGTTTACTTTTTATGAAGAATTATATTATCAAGTTCAAACTTTGATGTAATTATTTAAATTGGAATGTTTTACGTACCTTAGTTAAAATTTGCATTTTTTGGAATATAAAATAGTCCCTTGCAAGAATAGGCTCTATATTTCTAATTATTCAAATTTTCACTTAAATCTTCCAGTGATAGGATTATGCAGTTTCCATATAAAGTCTCACCACATATTAAAATTTCCTAAATATTTAATCCTTAATATTTTCTATATTTGTTCTCCTTTTTTAAAATTCTATTTTCTAGCTTTGTTAATAACTAGATTCTAGAAATATAAGAAAAATTATATATTTACATTATGATTAGATATGTATTAGTTTACGATGTATTTATGTGGTTGTTCTACGTGGATAGTTTCATATATATTTTTAAACAAATGTGCACGTAAATATAAATATACTCCCAGCCAACACTTATTATTCACTTATTTGTCTTTATATTTGCATTCTCAAGAATGTTTTATTAAGAATACAGAAGTATTTTCCCTGACTTTAAAGTTATTCCATTCCCTTTCAGACTCTGAAAACAGCTATTTCCCTATTTATTAAAAATGCATACACAACTCTGAAAAATATCTAACATTGATGAAAGACAATGAAGATGACACAAACAAATGGTAATTCTATTATATGCTCATGGAATTTAAAATTTAATATTATTAAAGTGTCCATACTACCAGAAGTGATCCTCAGATTCAATGCAATCCTTACCAAAACACCAATGACAATTTTCAA
The DNA here is from genome assembly GCF_022355385.1 of Mustela nigripes. NCBI lineage: Eukaryota > Metazoa > Chordata > Mammalia > Carnivora > Mustelidae > Mustela > Mustela nigripes. Next base: position 114,587,933 of record NC_081568.1, on the reverse strand, counting down.
AGAACTAGAAAAAATAATACTAAAATTATAAAATTTAGCAATCTTAGCAATAGCCCAAGCAATCTTGAGAAAGAAGAAAGAAGCTGGAGGAATCACAATCCCAGATTTCAAGATATACTCAAAGCTGTAGTGATCAAAACAGCATGGTACTGGCACAAAAATAGACACAAAGATCAAAAGAACAGAATACAAAGCTCAGAAATCCACACTTACATGGCCAATTAATCTAGACCAAAAGAGACAAAAATATGCACTGGGAAAAAGACAGCTCTTGGGACGCCTGGGTGGCTCAGTTGGTTAAGCAGCTGCCTTCGGCTCAGGTCATGATCCCAGCGTCCTGGGATCGAGCCCTGCATCGGGCTCCTTGCTCAGCAGGGAGCCTGCTTCTCCCTCTGCCTCTGCCTGCCATTCTGTCTGCCTGTGCTCGCTCTCTCCCCCTCTCTCTCTCTGATAAATAAATAAAATCTTAAAAAAAAAAAAAAGACAGCTCTTCAATAAATGGTGCTGGGAAAACTGGATAGCTACATGCAAAAGAATAAAGCTGAATCATTTCCTTACACCATACAAAAACAAACAAACAAACAAACAAACCTAAAAATGGGTTAAAAACCTAACTGTGAAATCTAAAACCATAAAACTCCTGGAAGAAAACACAGGATGGAAGGAAGGAAGGGAGAGAGGGAGAGAGAAAGAAAGAAGAAAAGAAAAAAGAAGGAAGGAAGAAAGGAAAAAAAGAAAGCAAGAGTGAGAGCGAGTGAGGAAGAGATGGACAAAGCAAGATGTGGTAGATCCATAGATACACATACATGTACACACACAAGAATATTACTCAGCCATAAAAAGGAATAAGATCTTGCCATTTGCAAGATGGACCTAGAGTATATTATGCTAAGTGAAATAAGCCAGAGGAAAAAATACCATATGATTTCACGTATATGTGGAATCTATGAAACAAAACAAATAAACAAACAAAAAGCAGAAACTCACCTATAAATACAGAAACAAGATGTTGGTTGCCAGAAGAGAAGGGGATGTAGGGATGGGCAAAAATGGGTCAAGGGGAGAGGACGATATTGGCTTCCTGTTACATAATGGATAAGTCAGGGGGATAAAAGTACAGGATAGGGAATATAGTCAATGGGATTATAATAGCATCATATGGTGGCAGATGTGGTACATCTAGCATAATGTATGGACTGTGGAATTACTATTACCTGAAACTAAATGTAACACTGAGTGAACTATACTTCAATTTTTAAAAAATGCACACACCTGTACCCTCAGACATACATAGAGTGTACACAGCCATTGCTATTGATTGTAATACTGGTCTTCTATTTAGCAAGGGAGAACTCTTTATTTTATATTGTTCAATGCATTCATTAGGCTCTGATTTTAAATTGTAATAAATAGGAACGCCTAGGTGGCTCGGTTGTTAAGCGTCTGCCTTTGGCTCAGGTCATGATCCCTGGGTCCTGGGATGGAGCCCCTGGCATAAAGCCCCGCATTGGGCTCCCTGCTTGGCAGGAAGCCTGCTTCTCCCTCTCCCACTCTCCCTGCCTGTGTTCCCTCTCTTGCTGTGTCTCTCTCTGTCAAATAAATAAATAAAATCTTTAAAAATATTACAAAACTGTGGTTACCAAGACAGCATGGTACTGGCATAAAAACAGACACACAGACCAGTGGAACAGAGTAGAGAGCCGAGATATGGACCCTCAACTCTATGGTCAATTAATCTTCGACAAAACAGGAAAAAATATACAGTGGAAAAAAGACAGTCTCTTCAATAAACGGTGCTGGGAAAACTGGACAACTATATGTAGAAGAATGAAACTCGACCATTCTCTTACACCGTACACAAAGATAAACTCAAAATGGATAAAAGACCTCAACGTGAGACAGGAATCCATCAGAATCCTAGAGGAGAACTTAGGCAGTAATCTCTTCGATATCAGCCACAGCAACTTCTTTCAAGATATGTCTCCAAAGGCAAAGGAAACAAAAGCTAAAATAAACTTTTGGGACTTCATCAAAATCTAAAGCTTCTGCACAAAAAAGGAAACAGTCAACAAAACAAAGAGGCAATCCACGGAATGGGAGAAGATATTTGCAAATGACAATACAGACAAAAGGTTGATATTCAGGATCTATAATGAACTCCCCAAACTCAACACACACAAAACAGGCAATCATGTCAAAAAATGGGCAAAAGATATGAACAGAGACTTCTCCAATGAAGAAATACAAATGGCTATCAGACACATGAAAAAATGTTCATCATCACTAGCCATCAGGGAGATTCAAATTAAAACCACATTGAGATATCACCTTACACCAGTTAGAATGGCCAAAATTAACAAGACAGGAAACAACATGTGTTGGAGGGGATGTGGAGAAAGGGGAACGCTCTTCTACTGTTGGTGGGAATGCAAGTTGGTGCAGCCTCTTTGGAGAACAGTGTGGAGATTCCTCAAGAAATTAAAAATAGAACTTCCCTATGACCCTGCCATTGCACTCCTGGGTATTTACCCCAAAGATACAGATGTAGTGAAAAGAAGGGCCATCTGTACCCCAATGTTTATAGCAGCAATGGCCAGTCGCCAAACTATGGAAAGAACCAAGATGCCCTTCAACGGACGAATGGATAAGGAAGATGTGGTCCATATACACTATGGGCTATTATGCCTCCATCAGAAAGGATGAATACCCAACTTTTGTAGCAACATGGACGGGACTGGAAGAGATTATGCTGAGTGAAATAAGTCAAGCAGAGAGAGTCAATTATCATATGGTTTCACTTATTTGTGGAGTATAACAAATAGCATGGAGGACATGGGGAGTTAGAGAGGAGAAGGGAGTTGGGGGAAATTGGAAGGGGAGGTGAATCATGAGAGACTATAGACTCTGAAAAAAAATCTGAGGGGTTTGAAGTGGCGAGGGGGTGAGAGGTCGGGGTACCAGGTGGTACCCAGGTGGTGGGTATTAGAGAGGGCATGGATTGCATGGAGCACTGGGTGTGGTGAAAAAATAATGAATACTGTTATGCTGAAAATAAATAAATTTAATTTAAAAAAATAAGATAAATAAGAATCTTTAAAAATAAATAAATTGTTAAAAATACTACTTAAATGTCTATTAAATTGTCACATATTATTTTCTTACTTACCTTGTTGACATGGTATTATGTTAAATTCTCTTGGATTTCAAAGAGGAAAAAAAATCTCCCACTTGTTAATGGAGTAGTATTCTTCAGTATATCAACAGAATTCAAATTCTTAGTACTTTATATAATTGTCAACCTATCTTTATCAGTGAGATGAGTGAGTTATTAGTTTTGTCATTAAACAGGATATGGAAGTATTGATGCAAGGTGAGAAACTAGATACTTCAAGAAGTTACTTTACAGGAAGACAAGAAATTATCCCCAAAGGCAAACATCACACATATGCATTTATCCTAGGACAAGTCCAGTGAAAAAATGGTCACAGTATAGTTGTGTTAAATTTTAACAAAGGATAAATATAACCATCAGGAGTATTTTCAAGTAACCATCTCTGTAACTGCTCACAATGGACAACAGACAGTATGTCCTTTAAAGCAGAGTGCTCTTTCACATGTGGTTGTAAATAAACAGAAGAATGTTTTTGCAATCTGGTATTCTATTTATGATGTTATTTTATTTTAATTCTTTTCCTACTTGGGGAACTACTTGAAGTAGCTCATTCGTTATATAATAAATTATTGGTTCTTATCTGCATAAAAGTTGAGCCATGGATTTACTCTCTAACTATTCTAAAATATAGAAAGGAAAATATTCTGGATTTCCCTAAAATGTGTGGCATGCCTCTGAACACTTGCAAGGAAAGCACTCCTCGTCTTGTCAATGTCTTAAACTCCTATGTCACCTTTGAAGTGTTTTTAATACCTAACCGCAATCTCACAGAGTGTTCTCCTCCCCACTCAACTATATCTTTGTCTCTGGTAGATGTAATAGAAGTACACACGTTTAGAGCTGAAGAAAGAAACAACAGAAATTCAAATCCTAAATCTGTTACTTATTAACCATGAGAGACTGAATGATTGACTGAAGGATTTCATTTTCGCTTTTGCTAACTGGATACTGTCCGTTCCCTCACAGGGTTGATTTGAGTCTTTTGTGAAAGAAAGTGTGTTAAATCTCAACAAAACTAGTTCATCTTCACTGTATTCTAACACTTTTAATGTTTGTATTTATATTCATCATAAAATTCTTCTGTTATAATGTTTCGTCAGTCTACTTGAGGTCAAGGACTATGTTTTATTCATCCTTGTATCTCATGTTTGACTCAGTGAGTCTGGGAAATCAATTACTGTGCTCCAACCTCTGGGAATCAGAAAGACCAGAAAGTGCTTGCCCAGTTAATTCTTAAAACTCGTTTATATATTTGTTGAGAGTACCTCCTGTGGTGCTGGTACCTACTGTGTATTACTCCAAATGCGCAGGCATTAGTCCCTCACTAAGTGCTTGTTGATAATGTTTGCAAGAAAATAAATTGATTTTTTTTTTTTGCCTCATTCCACTTTACAAAATATATAATGGATATTTTCTATGACCTAATTATACAAAGTTTTTATTCCTGCGTGTCTGGTGTCTGTTTAGTGTCACCATCATTCTGGATGGTGGCTCTCAATACTGTGACATTTGAGAAAGCTCCAGAAGCCTTCATTATCGGCAAATCCTGGTGGAGCTGTGATACACAGGTGAAATTATAAATTGAGTCATTTCCTCTATAGAAAATGGGGCACTTGGAGTATACTCTGGGGGCATAAATCTGTAGCAGGGGATCACCCACACACAGTCCAGGCTGCAGCTGCTCTGGAAGGTTTTCGTTCTGGGACAGTCCCAAGAATTCTAGGAAGCAACATTTATGTCTTGGTCCCTCTGCAACTTCCAGTCTTTTGTCATTTATCACAGCCGTAAACAAAATGGCTCTAAGACACTGAAATGTCTAATAAGAGCTATGCCAGGTTAAAAGCATTTCCCTGAATACTTAAATGGCGGGGGATTTACCGTGATCATGAAAGTGGTTTTCTCAGGGTGAAGCTCATCCATTGCACTTGGAATGCATTGACCTCTGTGATTTCTCCAAATGTAGGAGACTTGACTGCATGATTTGTGGTAGCAGGAGACGCCAATCACATTTGCCCCTGAAAACAACAAGACGCATTTCCTTGAGGCAGATACAGACAGACATTTCTTGGGCTTTATTTCAAAGTTGAGAAGATCGGGTTGAAAGGAAACCAATAACTGGGTATTGTAGGTAATGATTCATGCCGAATCATTAGGAGAAATAACCAGTTTCCACAAAGCACTAAACAATCCCTTGTTGGATTACGATGGTAATACCAAGGAGAAAGGAAAGTGTGAGGAGTGACTCACATAACGCTGATACTATTTTGACTTGTTCAGCTGTTACTACTAGTGTTTCTAATGGATAATCAAAGCATCAAGACATTAAAACACATTTATAATTGTATGGAAATGGAGCTCTGCCTCTGTAATTTTCTGCCCACCTTAGAGTCAGCCTGTTGATATCCACACCACTTAAACTGTTTCTCTGTTTGATTTGTCCATAGCCTGTGGCAACCATACCATGGTTTTATCCCACAAATAACAATCCTTCTAAATGCCTAGAAAGCTATATGTCATTAAGACCATACAAGTCCACAATAAAAGGGCTAGTACATTCTCTGTCTCTCTGTCTCTGTCTGCTTCTCTCTCTCTCTCTCTCTCTCTCTCTCTTTCTCACACACACACACAAACACACACATTTTCCTTCACATATACTCATGTTTTTTCCTTTTTTTCTTCTTTGGAAAAAATGATAGGTATTAAACAAAGATTAGCGCACTTTTTTTTTTTAAAGGCAATGGAAATCTATTTGCGTGTCTGAAAGGCATTTTGATTATACCTAGAATTGTTTACACTATTTCCAAGAGGATATTGGCCCAAGAGCACATTCTGCAAGAGCATGGAATTTTTATTGTTGCTTTAAAAATATTCTATCAAATAATTTCCTGTCAAATTATGTTAAATGTTTTATTTATAAATATTACTTTGTAGCATAATTGTTTAGGAAGTACACCATTTAGTATTCCACTATGTAAAGGAAATAATGATTCTACTTATCAGAATTAATGTTAACCAAATTAATTATGTAGTCCTTAATTATGATTTAAAATAGAGGGCGCCTGGGTGGCTCGGTGGGTTAAGCCGCTGCCTTCGGCTCAGGTCATGATCTCGGGGTCCTGGGATCGAGTCCTGCATCAGGCTCTCTGCTCAGCGGGGAGCCTGCTTCCTCCTCTCTCTCTCTCTGCCTCTCTGCCTACTTGTGATCTCTCTCTGTCAAATAAATAAATAAAATCTTAAAAAAAAATACATTTATAAAAAAAAAATCCCTACTAGAAAATACAAAGACATTTTCTGCTTTTCATAAATTCATCAATTAATATCAAGCAATTGTCAGTAATCTATTTCTTTGGATTTCAAATAAGCATTCACCTACTCAGTCACTAGCTGAGGAAAGGGCAGTTAAAAGACAGTCCTCTGAGGCTAAAGTAGAAAACTGTATAAATCAATATATATCATCTTGAAACGGAAAATATAAATTAAACGTTACAAAGTAAGAACTCAAAAATTGGCAAGAATGTCTATCATAAGAAGTAATCTATTACAACTAATCTGGACCAACCAGATGCTATCTCTAATAGTATGGAATAATCAGAGGAATTTAATCATTTTCCTATGAACAATTATACAATTAATTGCCTCTCCTGACCTTTCAGTTAAGGTTAGACTCTCATTGATGAAATCTTCATAAAAACAATGCCAATAAAAACCATATTTACACAGGGAGCTCTAAAAGAGATCCAAATACTCACAGCTGAAATCATTTGAGTAAAAATAAAAAAATAACAATAATATTGAGTTTTAACAAAGAATGAGATAATTATCCTTGAGTCTGTATTGATTTTATTTCTTTATTTTCACACTTAGAATTTTTATGTAATAGTATTGACTTTTTCTCTTGATATACAGTTCAGTAAATTTTAATGTATATATGGATTTGTGTAACCACCACCACAATCAAGATACAGAACAGTTCCAAAACACCATAGAACTCTCCTGTTCTAGCCTTTTATGGTTACTCCCTCCCCAACCCTACATAGGTCACTCACTCACCTGTTCTATATAGGTGACTTTTTTGTTCTTTTTTTTTCTTTTCAAATGTCATACAAATGGAATGATACAGTATATAACTTCCTAAAACTGGCTTTTCTCACTCTGCCTAATACCTCGCATATGAACAGTTTGCTCTTTTTTGTTGCTAATTAGTATCCCATTTTATATATATGCACAGTTGGTTTTATCCATTAACCCTCTGACGGACATTTGGGTTCATTCCACCTGTTATTTTGTTTTGGAAAATATGAATAGAACTACTACAAATGATGTTTGTGTAAACATTGGTTTTCAATTCTCAAGACTAAATACTCAGGAGCAAGATTTATGGGTCATATGGTAAATCTATGTGTAACTAATAAAAAACCACCAAATTGTTTTCAGCTTATCTGGCTATACCATTTTGTATTCCCACCAACAATTTATGATCTCCACTTTGTCTGCATGCTTGCCAGCCCTTACCATAGTATTTCTTTTTAAATTTAGTCATTCTAATATATGTGTGTAGTAGCATCTTATGATTTTAACTTGCATTTCCCTAAAGCCTAACAAGGTCACACATATTCTCATGTAACTTTTGGTCAACTGTATCTCTTTTTGTTTGTTAAAATCATTTAAATGTACTATTTGTTTTCTGATTGTGGGATTTTAAGAGTTATTCATATATTCTGAATACATTTTATTTATGGGATATGTAATTTGCAAATATTTTTTACCCAGCCTGTAGTTTGTTTTCATTTTCTTAAAGTCTCTTTCACAGAGCAAGTTTTTAAGTTTTGACAAAGGGTAATTTATGTTTTCTTTTTCTTTTATGAATCATGCTTTCAGTACTATATTTAAGACTTCTCTGTCTACTACCTTACCACATGGATTTCCTCTTACATTTTCAACTAAAAGTTTTATAGTTTTATTTACATTTAGAGCTATGATCCATTTTGAGTGAATTTTTCTATGTAAGATATGAGGTTTAGGCTAAAGTTCATTTTTTTATTCTGTTCCTTTCAACCAATGTCATGCTGACTTGATCACATACCTAGATTGTCTTTTTTTTTTTAATTTTACTTTTTTCCCAATTTTCCAAAATTCATTGTTTATACTTTATATTAAGTCTTAAATCAACATATATAATTCTTCCAAATCTACTTTTATCAGACTGATATAATAAATATTTGAATAAATAAATGCAAAAGTACATTTTTCTTATAGTAGTACTAGAAATAATATAGAAGGAATGAGAAAATCATAAAATTACCACTAGATCACCACAGTAATAATGGCTATAGGCAATATCCATTGATGAATACTAAAACTTTCAGATGGCAAAACATTAAGGAGGATTAGGAAAGTCACACGGTCTCTAGGTATCTTCCCAAAATATTTATGTTACGGTAACGATTTAACACATATTTCCAAATTTTCTGTTACTCCTCCCTGAAGGAGGTGGAGCTTAATTCTCCTCCTCTGTAGTAAGAGTTAGATTTAGCAACTCACTTATAACAAATAGAATATGTGAAGGTAAAAATCATAATTTTACTCTGGCAAAACCTGGCAGACAGCACTTAAACCAAGTGATCATGGTTACATTCACCAGTAATAAATCATGCTGATATTGGGTGCTTTTATATGTTGCAGTGAAAAGGACACATCATGTCTGTGGCATATTTTCCAATAATGCATAACCTCAATCTAATCACAAGACAACATCAGACAAACCCAAATGGCCATAAATACCAACCACTACTCTTCAAAGGTGCCAAGGTCATGGAAGATAAGAAAAGACTGAGGGACTGTCACAAACTGGACAGGACTATAGAGTCATGAAGACTAGATGCAACAGGATATTCTGCATTAAATGCAGGGCATGTAAATCCAGTGAAAGAAACTGGTGTTTAAAACACACACACACACACACACACACACATAAACTCTATAGTTAGGTTAATATCATTGTATCAAGGCTAATTTCTTAGTTTTGCTAAATATACCATGGTTGTGTAAGCTGTTAAGGTTTGGGGATGATTTGTGAAGCATATTATGAATTCTCATAGCTTTTTTGCAATTCTTTTATAAATCTAGTATTTCATAACCAGAAGTTAAAAAAAAAAGTTTCCCTTTGCTCAGTTATAAATACCAAGGCATTAGCAAACAAAATATTAGCATTATTTTTATTTATATCCTCTATTAAAGGAATTGAGATAATGATAAAATACTCACAGAAAACTTTTATTTTTCATTAAATTAGTAACAACCAGTAGTGAATAAGAAGTCCATACTGAGTATATATTCTGCTGTTATAAACTGTATTATATACACTTTAAAGACATATATATTGTTTTTGCCAATATTTTTTCAGTGTTTCCTTCCTTTGATAACAATACCTTCAAGGAACTTCTCTTCCCTGCTCTCAGTTAATTTTGTTTTGGATGTGGCCGATTTAGGGTAGGTGTAGAGTTCAAGACTGGACCTTCAAAGTGTTCTGCAAGCCTGGTGCTAGTGATGGAATCCAGGATGAGTACTTTGCTTTTAGTGGTTTGATCAAGCCTAATGCTGGAACAGCTTTTGAATACCTGGAAAACAACTATCTCTCATTGCACTGAACTATTTTGGTTGACATAATCTTAGTGGTGGAGGTACTGGAACCCCCACGATGGAGATGAAATTGACACAAAGGAAAACAAAGCCAATTAGAGAATGAGAAAGAAAGAGAATAGCTGATCATGATGACATTATTTAAGCTACTTTAGTTATGTCTATTATTCTAGAAAATTGAACCCAAATTTTTCATTTTTTTGAGACAATAAATTTCTTAATTCATTTTTTTATAATTTGGAAGAGGGTTAGTAGAATTAAGTTACATACATTTCACATCAGAGAAAGTCCTTCAAAATTATTGATGTATACATTGGATAGGATAAAGCCGAGGTCCTTATTTGTGATCTGAGATAAAACAATAGTGATTTCTTTTGAATCTTATTAATTAATCCCATAACCATTCCAATTAAAGGTCAAGTATAAAATGGCAACCCATCCATCTTTTCAGTTGCACACAGAACAGTAGACATTAGGAAAGAGCCCAAGACACATATCCTGGTAAAGAACAATGCTACCAATCAATGCCATAAAATTATCAGATAACTATGTGTGTAAGATTCAACAGCTAGATAGAATATGTTGGAGACCATTTACAAATAAGCCCCAAAAGACTTAACAAGTTCGAAGTAAAGAATCTTAACAATTGCTATAGGATATAAAAAAAAGTGTGTTTATATTTCTAGACCCCAAACAAAGAAGCTATAAAAATAGAGGATTGTATAGAAGACTTTAAGCAAATAAAACCATGCCTCTGCACTCTACCTAGCTACTCAGTGGAAACTTCATGGATTAAGAAAAATGTGTATATCCCATCTGCCTTCTTGTGCAATCTATGCCTTTGGTTCCACACAATTCTCCCAATTAACATACAATGTTATGCTGAGTATATAGCTCACAATTTAAAGTGTAAAAAGAATGGACTGATTCCATTCTTATCAACTTTATGACATATTTAAAAGGAAAACTATCTTTTTGAGAAAAGTTCTCCAAATGGGGGATATATAGTATTACCAAGTCTTTGAAAACCATGATTAGGTATAAGATGACATCCTCAGCATGCAGGTAACCTGATTTTAAAATCAAGAACCACTGGATCTCTTTCAAAGAAATCATTTTAGCACACCTTAAATTGCCCACTCTTGATCAAACCCTTCCCTCCTCACCCTTATTTACCCAAACGGTTCACAAATTAAGTTGCATGAGACTCTGCATGGAAGATTTACAAGGGCACAATAAGGGAACTGGCAGATGTTCTTCCATTCACTCTTTGAGCAGGAAGGGCATGTGGAAATGGCACTGGTTTGAATGACATTTGAAGTAATGGCCTGCCATTCTGCTGGCACTTTTAGTGTTAAGCAAGTGATCTGCAAAGTAAAATGGATTCACAGTTAGAGTCAGCACCAGTGCACAGGTCGCCCATAAAAATAGAAGATTCCATTATTCTTCAGGCTCCCTAGAGGGAGCAAGGTCTCTAGCATCATTACCAGGACTAAATCTGACTTTTCTACCTCCCCTAATTTCCTCCTAGTAATTATAGGTCAAGCACTCTTTTGTAAATTATAAAACCTTTGTTCTTATCAAAAATGAATAGCTGAGGAAAAAATTGTAGAAAGAGTCCAAGGAAAAAAATTTCAATTAGAAAACCAAGCTAATTTGGTATGACCAAAGACTGTCAGGCACACTGACAGTGCTCTATTATGCAGTCATTTGGGCTCTTTCAAATTAGTTATGTTAATGTCCTGTGAGTGAATGTAACACTTGGATGGGACAAGATTTCTGCAATTAATTTCTGCAGTCAGTGGAGAGACAAGCAAATTTATTTTCCCCCTCTCTGGGAATTGGTAGTGGTGGGTGTGAGGTAGCAAAAGTGCATTTAGGAACAGAGTACAAGCTAAACACAAGCCCTAAATAAAGCAGAAACAATGGGAGCCAATGCCTCCTCATTCATTCAATTGACAATGTTTTGCAGCTTAAACCTGTTTTATTAATTATGTTTGACATTTCCTTAATTAGTTTCATTTACACCAAATCAATCCCTACTGCTGTATGGCATCATTTATCATTTTGAAAAATTTGCATACTGAGTGCTGACTTTTCCTACTTAATTATACATTAAAAGTGTCAAGCGCACTTGCTGCCTGGCATTATCTGCAGCAGAAAGGTTTGTGGCTGGACGGTGATGGTATTAATCATTAAGAGCCCCCAAGTGCTGCTGGGTAATATCTGGGGAGTAGAGTGACTCTCATTTCAACGCTAGAGAGCAGAAGTGCTTTTGTAAAATGACCCAGAGCAAAAACAAAATAAATGACCTAAAACATCCGGTGTACTGTAATGTTTTGCTCTTTCAATAAAAATATGCTTTGGTGGGAAGGTTTATTATCAGCTATTCATCTTCTGTAAATTTAAACACTATGAATCCAATAGTAGTAGATTTGTGACCTCTGCTCTGACTTGAAACCAAGATATTTTGGTTGAATATACAACAGCGGCTTGGTAGCACACATTCCAATATATGCCAACTAGAAAGTGTTACTTTACAAATGAAAGCTAGAAAATATAGTATACCATTAATACAATGATTGATGTTGCTCATTTCTTTCCTACTTATAACTTTCAATGAATAAGCAACTATTTTTCATTGAGCAAGGAGCACAACTGAACATAGGATTTGGCTAAAAGTCTAACACTCTAACAGAACTTCATTTGTATAGTCCAACGGTTAGAATCAATATTAGGGAATTTCAGTGATTAAAAAAATTATAAGACTGAACAATTTTTAAACACAATGCATGATTCTGAGCCCAAGCAATGAAAGAGTTAACAAGAACCTGTTTGTAAATTGTGTATCAACTATGCCTTCCTTCATGTCAGAACCCAAACTTAGTGCATTTAATATTCAAATTCATTTTCAAATGCTTGCCCATTAACATAATATATGCCACTTTGCAAGCCTGGTCAGAGAAATCTGTAACTAAATAATTTTCAAGTTTCCTTCATATCAGATGCATTATATGCAGTGTGAAATTATTTCCCCACTCTATCCCTTTGCTGAACAGCAGAAAACCAACACACAATATAGTAGATATTACTGCAAGTGCATTACATTCTTTAGGAGCTACTATATATGCAGGAAAGTTTATAATTGCTAATTTTAAGTGAGGATTTAATTGCATAGCTTGTGTATAATTGTAAGGTTAATATGCAATTGCAATACAGCATTACTTAAAACTTAAAAAAGAGGAATGTATATGGCACAAATGTATTTATGCAAATATTATAAATAACTCATTTATGCTTTCAATTAAATATGTTGTGTTTTTAATGATGCTATTATTAAATGTACTTGCTTTGTCTCACATGAAAAAAACTTAAGAATGGAAATATACATCTAATTTAAATATTTAAGCTAACACCAAAATGATCCATGTATGTAGTGACAATCCAGTTAAATTCTTTAAATAATGTTGAAACCAATAATACAGCTTTTATGTATCTTGCATCTCTCAAATTTTTTTATCTCTAAGTCTGTACTTAAATTCTTTCTTGCCCTTTCAAGCCATGGTCCTTCATTCTAGTTACAAATTGTAAAAGGGCAAATAGCTTTTCTCATCATGAAAGAATAATAAAATATCATTAATAATAATAGTGATCATGATAATAAGAGATATCATATTTTAATGCTTATTATGTTCCAGGCACTGGGTTAAATGTTTTATATTTATTATGTTTATATTCAAAATAATCTGATTAGGCAGATATATGATTACTCCACTAAGACTAACAATTTTAAGTAGCAAGTCTAAGGTCGCAGATCTAAGTGGCAAAGTTCAATGTCACAAAAAGATTGCCCCTCCAAGGCCCATGTTCCCAGTGATTTTGCTTAAATATGTTCATACTACTCCACAAATTTCTAGAGGCATGTGTGCTATGGTGAAAAGGAAATCAGCTTATTGAATCTGCCTGGTATGCTTAAATCCAAGTCTATCACTTACTAATTATATGTCTGAAAAATTACTTATATTTTCCAGGCTCTTTTCTCGTCTCTAAATTGGGATCAGTGTACCTTTTTTATGTGGTTGTTGGAAGAATTAAGAACTTGTCACACCACAGTACTTAGGCATTAATGGTGACCTGTCTTACTCCTCTTTGATGTAAAACACCTGTTCACATTTCAAAGAAACTTAAGTCCTTCTTTGTCAAACTTTGGTCACCATGCTTCTCCAAAAAACCTATAACAAAGTTGGGCACGTTGTAAAACTCACAATTGTCCAAAGAGTAGTCTGTGTGCAAGAATTGTTTTATAATGTTGAGTACTTCAATTGATCCCCTCACATGGTCAAATCATCTTCTTCCCCTCTAGTCCTCACTACCTACCTTTGGGAAAAATATTCTCTGCCTTTTCACCTCCACGGCCTCTCCACTGCATTAATTCTATGCCCAGGGTCAGGGTACTTCCAATGCTCATTCACCTGTCAACTTGCTTAGTGGAAACTAGGATGATGACAGAGGCTAATTTGTATTATAATCTAATAAGGGCTAGCAAAGAGTTAAACCCAAAGGAAAAAATCAAGACTTAACTGTGGTTCTTTACAAATAGCATATTCTATATTATGTAGCTATGTAATAGTTTTAGCATAACAGTTGATAGCCTAATTCAAAGTCAAAGACCAAATTTACCCAGAGTATTCTACATTTTCTAACATTTTGGAGGATATTTGATATTGTAAACCTTAAGAATGTAGAAGTAGACTTTTCTTGGCATTGGATCTTATTACATATTTTTAAAAGAAAAGATCTTCAATGTGTGAATTGAAATTCAAATAATCACACTTTGAAATAAACCTATGCATGTGTGAGTCACATAAACATAAAGTTAGTTTATATATACACCCCACAACACTTACTTGCTTCATTATGTGGAGTAGCTCCAAACACACATGGCCTTTCAAGACTACGCACACACACACACACACACACACACACACACACACACACACTATATATGTTCTACGGTTCAGAAACTCTCTACTTGTTAAAAAATTAGCAAAACTCATTTACTTGGCTCTTACAGGATTCATTAACCTTTGTCTTCTTTTAAGAAACCAGGAACTATTCTAAAACTGACATTGTCATTAAAAACCAATAGGAAGTTACCATTTTTAAATTAAAGTCATTAGATAAGTTTCCAAGAGTTAAAAAAAGATTAGAAAAAAATTCAAATGAGAAAAATAATTTTGCTTTGGGTGTAAAAAGGCCCCAAGAGGAATTCTTCAAGTTTTGTTGGAAAGTATTCTTTTGTGATCAGAATATCTATGATATTTCAACCCAGAGTGTTTTTAAGGATTTAACTCTTTCATGCTTCAGAATGAAACAACTTTTACATAACAATTATATGATTATCATGCTTCACAATCAATAAAAACAAATATCACAGAATAGGCTAAAAACTATTTTCCAGTCACAGAGTTCTAAGAACTACATTAATAGTTCATGATCCATTAATATTTCATTAACTTTTAATTATATATTGGTATATTAATTGTACTTCCACTATCATCAAGGAAACAGTAATATTCCTCTAACCTGTTTTTTTCAGAGTATCATTCTTTAGGTAGTAATATAAACCCACTATACATAATTCTTCATATGTGAACCAACTTACATATTTTTCTATTGTCCAAATGGTTTCATATTTATCACAGCACTTTAATCTAGATCCATCTATACCATAACTTCCCACTGAGAAAAATGGTCTATGTAGATGTGGGACACCTAAACCTAAGAGTATAGTTGGTAGTTGTGGAAATTTTAAAGAACATGAAGTTATAACCACCATTCTCTAATACACTGAACTTGGTAATACTGGACATGACTTTGGAAAGTAATTTCAACAGTTTCTCTTTCATATTTAGTTACCCAAAAATAAATCACATAAACTCTAGCACCATAATAATTCTACCATTAATTCCCTGAATTCCTTTCACACTACCTTTTTACTTCTCGTTATATTCCCTTATTATTCCCATAAAAATTCTTTCAAAGAAAACATCCTCTGTCTAAGCAATTCCTCTCTATTCCTACTTATGTATCTACCACCAGAATAACTTCTTGATTAATTAATTTTCTAAAACATCTCATCTCAGAAACATCCCAACTTTACATTTTAGTTGCCAGATGTTTTACTTTTAAAGATTTTTTTTTAAGATTTTATTTATTTATTTGACAGACGGAGATCACAAGTAGGCAGAGAAGCAGGCAAAGAGAGAGTAGGAAGCAGGCTCCCTGCTGAGCAGAGCCCAATGTGGGGCTCAATCCCAGAACCCTGGGATCATGACCTGAGCCAAAGGCAGAGGCTTTAACCCACTGAGCCACCCAGGCACCCCTAAAGATTTTTTTTGTTTGAGAGAGCCTGAGCAGGGGGGTTGGGCAGAGGGAGAGGGAGAAACAGACTCCCGACTCAGTCTAAGACTCAGTCAATCCCAGGACCCTGAGATCATGACCTGAGCCCGAGGCAGACATTTAACCAACTAAGCCACCTAGTCACCCATTGTTTTATATACCAGTCAAGTAAAACTACTCCCCCTTAGTTATGTGTTTCTCCTCTCTCTGAGGTTTTTAATAAACCTTTGCCCCAACTTGAAATACTCTGCCATTTGTTACCTGCATATCCAAATTTTACTAACTGTGTTCTCCTAAATTGAAAGTGATATCTCCTTTTTCTAGTTTCCTGTAATATTGCCAACACTATAGAACAGTATTTCTAAGTTACCTTAGGTATTGTTTTTATCGTTTGTTTTTTGTATGTGTTCTTTCCCTAACTATATTTTAAGTTTCTTGCAAGCAGATATTGTGTATTTTTTCTTGGTATATACACAAATGTCATGGTCACTGTCATTGATATTATTTCTCTGTATCTTCATCTACACTATGAGTTTCTTAAGAGATAGTATAATACCTAGAAAATTTCCTGGTTCACAATCAACATTTAAGAAATTCTGTTGGGATGTTAAATAAAACAAAACTTCTCTTTCTATCTATCATTTTCCACAAGAACAGATAAAATTATTATGCATATATAGAGAAAAATAAATAAAGCAAACTATTATAAAATATTTAATCCTTCAAAGAACTTGCCACTTCAGTAAATCCTTAAGGAATTTCATTTGGATTTCAAGCAATACATTATAAATTAATTTTTTGTAATTAAATATGTAATTTTAATATTCTAAAGTAGAATACACCTGCCTTCAATCTTTTAAAGATTAAATATCTTTAGTCATAAGAGAAAACATGCAATGATTTTTTTTTCAGGGGAGGTGACTTAGAATGTTTATAACTATTAACTGTTTTAACAGTGACAGACAAAGTCAGACACTTGAATAAAATATTTTCAACAGATACAACAGAAATCAAGAGCATAATATCACAACTGAAAAGCTTTTAAAATTACACTTAAATATCAAATTATGGACTTGAAAACTTTAAATGTTAATAATTGCAGATTATTGGGTATAGTTCAGTCTATTTCTAAATTCCTAAGTCTGCAAAAGGCAGATATAAGTGGCTGGCAGTGAACTTTGTCTCAAGAGGTAAGAGTAACCTGAGACTTTCTGCTATCATTACAGGGCTTTGGAAAAACAATGCTTTATTGGACAAATGAAAAGCAGCTCCACATTACCAAATAAATTAAAATTAAAAATTAGAATAATGGAAACAATATTTCACCAGAGGTTTTTTTTTTGTTTTTTGTTTTTTTTTCTTTTTGCCAGGGTATAGAGCT
Organism: Mustela nigripes; assembly: GCF_022355385.1. Lineage (NCBI taxonomy): Eukaryota > Metazoa > Chordata > Mammalia > Carnivora > Mustelidae > Mustela > Mustela nigripes. The sequence goes on along the minus strand of NC_081568.1, from coordinate 114,570,339 downwards.
CATTAAAAATCTATCATAAAAAAATCTATCATAAAATGAGAAGTATAGGATAGCCTTTTTGTTCAAGGGACTTAACATCTTTTATTCTCTAAATCTGATGTATGAAAGAGTGAGAAAAAAAAAGAAAGAAGAAAAAGAAGAGTATCAATGATCATTTAATTACATTTAATTAAAAATTATCATTGGCATGAGAAATACCAAGGCAAAAGTTACAGATAAAAAATTAAAATGAAACATTAAATTTAACTTTTCAATTGGGAATTCAAGCTTTTTCAAAATATTATTTTGGGGGGGAAATTCAAGCTTTTTTTTAAGGGTTTGTTAATAAGTTTATTTAAAAGTCCAAACCCATTCCTCCTTCTTAGGATTCTTTTGTTTGCAGATAAAAGAATATCCAATTCAATTGGTTTGAGCAAAAAAGGGAAGGCATCAACTTACCAATTTACATAACTAAAAAGTCCTGGGGCACTTGGGTGGCTCAGTGAGCTAAACTTCAAGCTTAGGACTCAAGAGTCTGGCTCAGGTCAGGATCTCAGGTTTGTGAGATAGAGTCTGGCATGAAGAGTGTGGAGCCCTCAGTCTGGAGTCTGCTTGAGATTCCCTATCTCTCCTCTTCCTTTTGCCCCTCCCCTCTCTCTCAAATAAATAAATAAATCTTAAAAAAAAAAAAAAGTACCATAACTAAGAGTCAGTGTCCTCAAGACTTATTCCTCTCCATCCTTTTCTGTCTTTATTCTCTTTGGCTTCAAGCAGGTTCTTCCTCTGTGATGACAAAGATGGTCAACAATGACTTTATTGGACTTACTAATAATTGAAATAGCTCAAGCAAAGGTTTGGAGTCTTGAATGTCACCCTTTGGGTCACATACTCAGTCCTAAACCAATCAAGCTGGTGGCCAGAAGAACGCAGTGTTTGTTCATTGGGCAGATCTAGTGGCAGGTCAGTCTAAAGTCAGGGGCAAAGTCAGCCCATCCGAATCACATGGAATCAATTCCATCTACCAAAGGAAAGAGATGAGTCCCTTCTGCCAGAAGAAGGGCTACTAAAAACAAAAACCTATTGTCCACTCTACTCAGGAAGAAAAGTTTACACCAATGACATGAAATATAAGCTGCAGGATAACTTTGTGGCATAAGAGAAAAAATAAAAATAAATTGTGGGAGATTGACTATTTACGTATGTTGACTATACATATATATCTACAAATATATATCACATATATATCTGTTTATTGGAAATACACACACCTAATTGTTTAAAAACACATTATAACATGTCATAAAATATCTAAGATTATAGCAGTTTTCTAATACATTAAATACAGTAATATTAAAATCTACATTTTTACATCACATTTTGGTTTGTGTTTCAGTACCATAAATTTAAATGAGCTCCAAATCTCGTACAGGAGTATTGATAAAAACTAAATATAGTCTAATGTTATTCAGCATGGTCAAGAAATGAAGCATTTTAAGGCAACAACACCATGAATTCCTCACACTTGGTGGGGAGTGGATTTCTCAAATTGAGTCATTGCCTTCTATCACCAACTTCCCCTCTGTCCCCTTGACCGCAGAAAACAAACCTCTAATGTGAAAGTCACCCTACCTGTAGCAAGAGGTAAAGAGATATGTTTATCACCAGAGACAGGAAATTTAGAGCCAAGAAGGTTCAATAAACAACACTTTTTTACTTATAACTCATGGTCCAAATTCTGTCTAGAATGCCTTATTAACCTAAGCTCTCAAAGTTAAGTTTTCTTTAATTCTTCACAGATTTAGTCTTTGTCTAAAAAATATTTTAAAATGCCAATATATTTTAAAATATATTAAAATATTTAAAAATATTTTAATATTTAAAAATTTTTTAAATAAAAAATATTTTAAAATATTATATTTTAAAATATTTGGTCATTTATTTAGGTTTCAATTTTACTATTGTGTTGTGCCCCTGTGATCATGTAGTAACACTTTGGGGGTTTTTTCTCCTTTAATCAGTCTCCTATAAATTTAAATTTGTGTTTAGGTGGAAAATCTTGCAGAGTTAAGAAAGAATTTTTCCTTCCTTACAGTCTCCACAACTAGTAAGAAGCAAGATTTGAATGCAGCTTCTGACAAAAAGTAAACAGCTTCAACACCATATAACACCACCTCTGAGTGTTTGGGAAATAGTACATGTTCTGTAAATGACAATGGTTAGTATAGCCCGAGTTCTCACAAATATTATTGTTACCCTAGAGATGTTTAGAAATGCTAATGAATAAAATATTTTGCATGATTCAACAATTTACTTCATATGTATTTAAAGTAATGATAATAGCTGACATTTTTTAAATATTTGAAAATAGGACACATGCATTTTTCTTCATTTTTTTGATAAAACCTTACCTCAACAGTACAGTTTAGGATCACATTTTTTCATTGTTGGTAGTTTTTTAGAGTTTTTCTTTAAGAAAATTTCAGATTTGGTCCAAAATTCTTTGAGACCTAACAAATTCAGAGAGCAAAAGCTCTTACTTCACTCTAATGATTCATTTACTTTAAATGTATTAAATTGGTTGATAGCACATCTTATAATGAAAGGGGAAAAAAAGCTTCTTTTACACTACCAGATTTTAACATTTTTAAATCTTAATGAAGAGATCAGTTAAACACAATATCAATAGTTTTCTGAGGTAGTCATTTATACTCTGTGTACCCAATCATGGTTTTAGAGGATTTGGGGGAGTTTTTTGCTAGCCCAATTCTGTAGCCAGATTTTCCTTTTATTTATTTTTTTATTCCAGTGTTTTATTTTTTCCCAGCTCTGCAGTACAACTGACAAATAAAATTGTAAGATATTTACAGTGTACATATTGGTGATTTGATATACATACTCATTGTGCAAGGATCCCCCATCTAGTTAATGAACACATCCACCACCTCACACATTTATTTGTGTGTTTGTGAGACAATTTAAGTTTTAACAAATATCAGTTATATAATACAGTGTCACCAATGATAGTTACCATGTTTTATATTAGATCCTCAGAATTTACTGGTCTATAGCTAAAAGATCACACCCTTTTACTACATTTTAATAAAGGAAAAAATAACATTTTCCCCCTGCATAAAATCGTATTGATTCTACATGATTTAGATCTCACAAAATTGGTGACTATCTCAAAGCAATTAGTGGATAAAGTTAGTCTTGGATGTTTAATTAAAGATTCTAATCACCTATCACTTTATAACCATGCAGTATTGTTTTCCTTTTAGAAGTCATAAAAAAGTTGTGCTAGAGTCATCCAAAGGTTTTCTAGTTTTAAAATAAATCATTATAGAAAGGTTTATATGCTAAGTTCAACTGTAATAATTATTTTATTTTATTTTATTTTTAAAGATTTTATTTATTTATTTGACAGAGATTACAAGTAGGCAGAGAGGGAAGTAGAGAGAGAGGAGGAAGCAGGTTCCCTGCTGGGCAGAGAGCCCAATGCAGGGCTCAATCCCAGGATCCTGGGATCATGACCTGAGCCAAAGGCAGAGGCTTTAACCCACTGAGCCATCCAGGCGCCCCTGTAATAATTTTAGACTCCTGACCTTTAATTTGATTTTGATAAACGTAAATTTTATAAGGTATTTTTTAGTTGTTCAGTTAAATCTTTGGAAAATGATGTATGAACAAAGAGTATAATCAGACTATTATTTTCATATATATATATATATATATATATATATATATAGTTCACTAAAATATAAATTTAGATTTTAGATGTTAAATTATTTTGATGATGTAAGCTTTAGTTAAAAATGTTAGTTGAATAAATATCCCCCCAAATGGAAAATATTCCCAGAAACATAATTCAGTATATTAAATTTTGTATTATTCATATTCTTAGAGGTCAGAGGCTACCTAAGATAATCACATGATGGTCTAAAAGAGTCCCTAAACTAATTTTAACCCGTGTGAACTTTAACTTTTCCCCTGCTTATTTTGAGCAACACTTATTACAATGAAATTGTCCTGAGGAGAAAGGAAACAACAAACTTCTTAATATTTATTATCATCTAAATGGAACTCTCCCTCTCTTACTCTCTGCATACATATTTGCAAACACTTGAGACATTCCTCCTACCTTAATTTTTGTCCTGGAGAATTACTTCTTATTAATATTTTAAACATTAAACAGATAACATTAAACTTTGTATTTATAAGATTTTGTTGTTGTTGTTAACTGCTTTGTTGGCACTAAAGTAAAAGAGGCTAATGCCAAATTCTCCATTTTACAGCAGCTTGTGCAGATTGCCATTTTTCCTATCTGAATTTAATTTTTATACTGAGAGGAATATGCCGTTAAAAATCAAAACTGATTAATATTAGAAGCTTTTAATAAAATTATGACAGGGGGAGTGTCCCCTCTCTCCTAGTCTCACCCTGCGGTGACTCCCCCAGTGGATGGTGGAAGGCATTAGCAGGCTCCTGCACACGGGCATTCTGTCGCAATCATTCTTCGCAGAGCACAATTTGTGGGTCTCTGTGAAATGCAGCTATTGGTGGTTCTGCCTGTACTCAAATGAAGTGATATTGAATTTCTATTATGCATGTGCCTTGGAAACCTCACAGCTCTCCATAAAGATTTTATTCACACAGCAGATTTGTTGTGACTTAGATAGTTTCAGACAATTTTAGATTTGAATGGACATGGCAGGATCTGACAGTATAAAAGAAATATCAGGAGAAAGAAACATGTAGAACCAAATGATATATTAAGCAACCTACAGAACAAAGCAAAGAGAATGCTTGTGATTGTAGTAAACAAAACCAGAAAGTACGTCTTTGAAGGACCTCTCATGGGGGCTCAGTTTTTTATATTGCAGATATGAATTGGTGATAGAACTTGTCAACTCCTTTCATCCTACAAATTAAGTTTTGATAAAGCCTTGTTCCTTATATAACCTTCATATTTTTGAAATAAATTGCTCATAATAAGACACATTCTAGTTTTCATATATTTTTCCAACAATCTAGGTCACAAATACAAATGGAAAATAAACACGATTGCAAACAAACATTTATTCCTCAACTAGAATTTAGAAGATTTAATTGGAAAAAAGGAGAAGAGCAATTTTTTAGTGAAAACACAAAATATGGAATTCAAATAATGGCAAAACAGGAGAGAGATGAGTTAATATACTGAGGGGAAAAATGATTTTAATATAAAGTTTCCTTTATTATTGAGAATGTACTATGCATCAGGCATAATTTAGGGACTGCAGAAACAACACTGAAAGATGCAGACAATATCCATTATTTCATGGGGCTTATTTACTAATGGGGAAACAGTTAATAAAGAAGTTAATAAATTAAAGAAAGAATAATTCTAGGTAGTAATAAATGCTATGAAGAATATAAAATAGACTAGAAGGAAAGACTCTATTTGAAACAGTTGGCAGGGTGTGAGGAGGCAGCCACTTTATCTCTGGTGACTAGGGAAGGCCTCACAAAAGAGGTGATGTGAGTTGAGATATGAATGACAAGAAGAAGGTAGCCATGAAGGCCTGCAGGCAGAGCATTCCAGATTGATATACAGCAAACGCAAAATCCCTTCTTAGGTTAATGTTCCTATCAGATGGTATTTCTTCAGAATCCACATATTTACATTACTCTAAAAATAATTCACTTCTGGACAGTATGGAAATTCCTCAAGAAATTAAAAATAGAACTACCATATGATCCCTCAATTCTACTTCTGGGTATATATCCAAAGGAAAGGAAATGATTATCTCGAAGAGATGTCTGTTACTCCTATGTTCACTGTAACATTATTCACAATAGCCAATATATGGAAACAACCTAAGCGCCCATCAGTGGATGAATGAATAAAGAAAATATGATATAGGTAGATGGATAGATATAGATAGATTGATACATAGATGATAGATCTATGCACACAAACACATGATACAAATGTGATATATACATGAACATAATGGAACACACATACAATGGAATATTATTCAGCTTTACCAAAGAAGGAAATACTGCTGTTTGTGGCAAAATGGATAAACTTGGACAAATATGCCAGACAAAGACAAATACTCCATAGTCTATACTTATACAGAGAACTTTAATAAGCAAATAGATAAATAAATAAAATTTAACTCACAGAAACAAAGGGAACAATAGATGCCAGGACCTGGAGGATGGGAAAATGGGGAAAGATTCATAAAAGGGTACAAACATTGAATTATAACATGAACAAAGTCTGAAGATTTAAAGTATAACAGAGACTATAGTTTATAAAATAAATTGCTGAGACTAGAATTTCACATTCTCACCAGAAGGAGAAAAAAGGTAACCATGTGAGATGATGGATGTATTAATTTAGTAGGTTATGGGAATCTTTTCCCAATGTGTACATATATCAAATCATCATGTTGTACCTTTAAATATAGTTTGTCGATTTGTCGGTAAAGTTGGAAAAACAATAAATATATGTATGAACACACACAAACATACAAACGGTTTCACTTTGGAAGAAAAGTTGGGTAGAGATCATGAGAGAAAGAGGAGAGGACACTGGTTCACAACCTAGTCCAGAACTTCCCTAGTATAATTTGACCATACCTGGTTTCTGTACTCACAGGACAAGAGAGACTGAAGAAAGAGGCAGGCCAAGCCAGACTGGTAGGTAGCAGTTTTAATAACAGTAGAGGGAACTTCCATACAAGGCTTGTCTTGGGGGGCAGCAAGACAGATACCCACCTTCCAAATCTTAAAAAGTTTATAAACCCCTTAATAGGGTTCAGTCATGTATACAGTGTAGGTGTTCTCAATACCACATCTCTATCTCTAGGTGGTGTTCTTGGATCAGTCCCTGTGAGCAGAAAAGGCAAGCAGAACCCACTTTCCAATGATAGAGGGTGGGAATAAAGAGCATTTGAGTGCCCAGATCCTGCTCATGAGTCAATCAGTGGTCTTGTCTTTTGGACAAGGTTCCCCAACAAAGGAAGAGAAAGAAAAATACCTAGTAGGCTACATTAGAAAGAGCCAAAACACATCTGTTCTTATAGACACCAAGAACTGGATAATACTGGGGCACCTGAGTGGCTCCGTGGGTTAAGCCTCTGCCTTTGGCTCAGGTCATGGTCCCAGGGTCCTGGGATCAAGTCCCGCATTGGGCTTTCTGCTCAGCAGGGAGCCTCTTCCTCCTCTCTCTCTGCCTGCCTCTCTGCCTACTTGTGATCTCTGTCTGTCAAATAAATAAATAAAATCTTTAAAAAAATAAAGAACTGGATAATATCTAAGCAAAAATCAAGATGAGTAGCACATTTAATCATGTACTTTTGGAAACTTGAGATCTGACCCCAAATCAGTAAACATGTTTTTTACCATAGGTATTCTCTATTTTTACAAATGAAATTAATGCATTTGATTTCTATGAGCACCTGCTTTAGATGAATTATATGGCTGCAACAACACTTTAATGGTTCTACAGAAATCCTCCAAGAACCACAGTCTTGGAATTCTCCCTCCTCTACTCCTCTCCAGCGCAGCCTCCCAAAGTTCCCTTGATACATAGAGTATCTTGTATTCCAAGGGAGAACTATTTTATGGATTATTCCATACTAAGTTATTAGCAATTTATTTATCACATTTTGAAGAAAATGATAGGAGAGGTAATTATCAATATAAGCAACATGTTTACATACAGTATTTCAATCATCTAGTAATCCTGGTGAAGTTATATCTAAGTGAATACCATTGTGCCACCCTTCCATTAGCCCCTCCATGTAAACCTGACTTGGGAGTGAAAATTTGGGATGCACTCAGCACCAGAAACTTTCAGAGCATCATCATTCTATAGGACCTGTGGAAGGCTCCATCTGTAGATAAACTCAAATGTGAATTATATGGATCTATAATGTATACTTGAAGTCACCTTCACAGTCAAAGTATTCTTATAACTTTAACAGTTTTAAGCTCTTTGAGGGCGAGAACACCTATCCCAATCTTGTCTTACATTCCCTGCTAACATAGGATTTGGAATTGTCAAAGAAAAATTGCACTGGGTGGGAAGACAGATTTAAACAAACACACAAAAACTATCACAACAGGGGAAAGAGATTGAACTCAGTTCTACTGACAAAAAGGTGTGAGGAACTTTAAGCCCTGGACTAGCTACGTGGAAAAGTATTGGAAGATGTTATAGAGGAGGGTGGTTAATGTGATTAGGTCATTGCATCTGTTAAATGGCAGTTTAACAGAGTTAGGTTCCTACTCACCTACAGAGACTGAAAGATAGGGAAGCTATCTTTCTTGATGATTTTATGTCAAAAAAGATGACTGCCAGGTCCTCAAGACATTCCTGGGTTGAAATTGGCAAGAAGCTGAGAGAAGATTTAAATATCAAGGGGGCAGAGAAACTGAAAGTTTCCTAAAGTAAAGGCTCAAGGAAGAGGAGGCCAGGGATCTATAGTCCAGGAGAAACCTGTCAGGTTTAGTCAAGGTGAGGGGAAGCTTAAGGTCATCTCAGTCACAATGTGATGTGTTTGTTCAAGAAATATTTGCTAAATGAATGACTGTATCTTCTAAATGCTTTAAGAGTCTAGTAGATTTTGAACTCTTTGGACCAACATACCTGAATACATATTTATAAAAGAAATGTCCCCTTAGATGATCAATTTCAGAAAAATCTAAAACTTTCACATAATTTTATTTCTGTATAATACTCAGCACATAGTATATACTGATGGTAATTAATAGAGTAAATACATTCACAAAATCAGAAGCTCAAACTTTTTGGGTTTCTTTTAAATGCCTTCATGTTATCTAGGCCTCATCTTTTTCTTTGTCTTACCGTATTAATTTCTTTTTTTGGTTGGGTGTTCAATTATGAGATGTTTAGGGCTAGGATGATTTCAACTCTCATTTGAAATGAATTATTTTCAATGAAAGTTAATGGAGAGGAAGAAACTCACTTTATTAAAGTGATCACTCAAGCCAAGAGTATTTCATTTGCCCTTCTCCACTGAGGATGATGCCCAATTACTTAATTAAATTTAAAATTACCAAATAGAGTATGCTCTCCAGAGCTCAGAGGGAAAAAAAAAAAAAAAGAAATAAAGAAAAGAAAAGAAAAAGAAAGAAAGAATTTACATTTTCTGTTCAAAATTGAAAGATGTTTATTTTGGTATGTTAAGACCCCCTTACAATTCCAATTCATTGTTTATTTGGATGAGAGTTAACCAGATGGCAGGACAAGGGAAAAGCCCTCGTGACAATTTCCAATCACCTTTCTACCTGATTTCCAAGGAACAGAACACTGTGCTCTGTTGAGTTTCGACAGAGCTTCAAGTTCTACCCTCCCAGAAGTGCATCTGAGAAGAAATTATGATAATCTCAAAATCCTACTGAGGCTCAAAGACATTTCATCAAGTGAAAAAAAAAATTGAGTAAAATGTAGAAGTGGTTTTGGTTTTTTTCTTTTTTTTTTTCTATTTAGAAGAACTCAGGTTTATTTGAATAGGTCTCATGTGGGGTGTCTTTTGAAGCCAGGGACTTCAAAGCAGATTACAGACTTCCAGTGGGTTAATCACTTAATGCAAGAGTGGGGAGATGGAATGACCACCATTCAGTCGAGCTAAACTTATCCTTTTTTTGAGAGATAGAGAGCAAATACCCACCTTTTAGTTCCCAACAGTACTCTAGTTACTTGAACACATTTTGTGAGCCTGCTTTGCTCGTCTGCTATTTTACATAGATCACAATGGAAAGAAGTTCCAAATGGAGTGAGATTTGATGCACCACTTCATTCAGGGGACATCATCTTTCCCTTTGCTGCAAATCAAGGTCTTAAACATTAAAACATGCCTATTCAATGCAGAACAACTTACCAAAAAAGAGCTGCAAGATTACATAAATCTAGGGCAGGAAAATCTGGACTTCCTGACTAAAAAAACAAGAAGTAAAGAGACTTATTTACTGGTTAAAGTGCTTTAAAGTTAGTAGAAATCATCCAGAATGTCTGGCAACTAGTAGGAGATAGAAAGGGTGGGTATTATTTTCACCAAACCTAAATATCATGATCGTTACTGTTTGAAGAAAGATAGAGAGAAACAAAGAAAAAAAAAAAAGAAAATCACATAATGTGATTAGAAGTGAACATGTAGAAAATTAAGAAGCCTGTAAAAACTAAGTCCACATAGAACATATCTATGTTCTAGCCTGAGGGAAGAAAAAAGAGATAATCCAGCATACTTGACCTTGTCTTTTAAGGAAATGACCTAGAAACTGCAAATATTACCTCTGCTTATACCTCAGTAACCCAGATTCAATTCCATGGTCACTCCTACTGTGTTAGTTTGCTAGGGCTGCCAAAACCAAGTATCACAGACTGGGTGGTGAAATAACAGGAAGGTACTTCCTCATCATTCTAGAAGGTAGATGCCTGAGATAGAGGTTTCAACAGCGCTGGTTTCTTCTGAGGCCTCTCTCCATGGCTTGCAGAGGGCTACCTTCCTCTGTGTATGTCTGTTTCCTAGGCTCCTTTCCTAAAGGATGCCAGGAATATTGGCTTAGGGCCCACACTAATGACTTCATTTAACATTAATTACTTCTATTAAAAACCCAGTCTCCAAATACAGTCACTTTCTGAGATACTGGGTATTAGAACTTTGCGATACAAATTTGGAAAGGATACGATTCAGCCCACAATACTTATCTTCAAGGGGAACCGAGAAATGTAGTTTGTTGTTGGGTGGCTATATAAACTAGGTAAAACGTCAGCCCTACTACTAAAAGGAAGGAACAGAAAATAGGTATTAAGGAAGTTAAAAGCATCTATGACATTATTCTAGAATCAATAGGTACAAGGCCAAGTATATACGAGGTTAAAACTCACCAAGAGAAAGAACGAGGACATGTAATTGACAAAGAAACTCAAAAGTAGTTGAGCCCCAAGACAGAAATTCCGTTTTAATACAAAGGCCTGGTTAAAATTAACTCAATTTTAGGAATAACGAGGCCATTTCAAGTGGGGAGAATATAACTTAAGATAAATAAAATATCCAATAGAATTCTTAAGTACCAAGAGAAACAGATTTCTCAGGATGTATAACTAGTCTCCTTTGACTGCCACAAAAATTGAATAAAACTGGTCAACACATCAGTAGAATTTTATCAATACTATCATTCTCCTTTTTCGTGTTTAAATGTTAGATCCTGGGGCGCCTGGGTGACCCAGTGGGTTAAAGCCTCTGCCTTCAGCTCAGAGCATGATCCCGGGGTACTAGGATCCAGCCCCGCAAAAGACTCTCTGCTCTGCGGGGAGCCTGCTTACCCCCGCCCCTGGCCTGCTCTCTACCTACTTGGGATCTCTCTCTCTCTGTCAAGTAAAAAGGTAATATCTACAAATGTTAGATCCTGAACACAGAAGATTTTCTCTTAATCTAGGGAAAAAAAATAAAAAGGTTTTCCTAAATGAAATTAAAGCCCTATAATTAATGTAAACTTGGTATATGCGCAAACTATAGGGATTTATTCTTCACAAAAATTATTGGATGTACACAAAAGGATGGACGATGATAAATAAAATGGTTGAATTATTAAGCAGAATAGTTTCTGGATAAATTTTGCTATTTTCTTTTTGTTTCTTAATAAATGTGCTCAAATGTGTTCAATGATTATTTTTGAAAATCCTCTACAAGGATAAGTCTCAAGTATAATTCAGAAACCTACGTATAACCTTCATTGCTCGTTCTCAATTCCCATGGCAGTTCTATACTGTGAAACCATAAACATGTGAGCACAGTTACAAATTGTTAATTTATGAAATTTATTTGAGTATATATTTGCCAGTGTCTTTCTGTGGTGACTCATGTTTGGGTACATGCCAGGAGTACCCCTTGCCTTTTACTTTACACATACAAGAAGAAAATGGGAGCATAAGGCACTTTTACTAAGAAATATTGTGATTAAAAAATAGTTATATAGCAAAAAACAGTTGCAAACACATAGTATCATTCATTGCTAATGAGTTAAAAGGATACCACAGTGCACATATAAATCACTATACAGTATCTTGCAGTTTATTTAAATTCATTGTGCCTCATTATAACTGAGCTATGCACCTTTAGGTCTGAGTTGATTAGGAATGCGATAGCTCAGAATAGCTTTTAATTCAGAGAAACATGGCCTGACCTTTACCATAATCCTGTGTGAAACACACTATAGTTTAGACATTAATAATGATGCTACCTCTTTTTCATACTGGTGAGATGCTACTTAAAATTTGGTATTATTAGTTAACAGGCTCGGGCCAATACGTCAAAACCAAATTACCCTTCTGTGTATAACTACAGTACTTAATTCTGAGTTCTTCATCTCTCATAACTATTACTTCCTCTTTAAAAATGCTAAAAACCAAAATGTAATAGTGTCATGTCATAGCAATAAGTCACAGATACAAACTAAAGGCACTCCTCTTCACTCCCCATGGACTGCCACTGTATGCTGTTAAGGATTTGTGCTTCATGATATACGTTTTAACAGCTAAGGCATTGCTTGTCTTTGACCTTTGTCTCTCAATTTAAGAATGCCATTCCTTTAAATCACCTTCTGGTAAGTCAACTAGTACAAACAATAGAACTTTCCTACCATTCCCATTCAGACACAGTAGAAAATGCAAATCACAGGGTTGAATATCCTTTGTCTTTAAAAAATATATATTTTATAGTGTTTATCACTAAAAAAAAAAATGGTGAATAATGAAATAATATTTACAGAGTTGAATTGATCTAATAGTTCACCACACCTCATAATGGAAAATGACATTCATCTGTGCCACTCCTTTCTCCAGCTTTCCATATTTTCTTCCCATTCCCCTGAGGCAACTCCTCTGGGCTCTCTTACACCATTTCTCAAGTTTCAACTCCCATCCCTAAATAATCTGCTTCTATCTCAAAATCTCCAAATTTCCATTTTAGATATTACATTTTGGCCCACTATAATAAAAAATAAGATAAGCTCTTTTAGAATATCATCCTATCAAAACCCAAGATTTCCCTTCATTGTCAATCTGGGGGATTTCCTCTATCACTGGTGTTCAATCCCCTTTCACAGATCCTTTTCTTTTTTCTTTCTTTCTTTCTTTTTCTTTTTTTTTTTTTTTTTTTGAGTTAGGATTTTCCTAACTCAAAACAAGGTATCAAATGAAGTACGATTCTACTTAGCACAGGCAAAAGAATGTTCCAGGGGGTGGAGTGATCCTCAGATGTCATTGTTTTACCATGTCTGAATTTCCCAGGACACATAGTTAGAATAAAAGATGGCTGCTGGAGCTCTGGTGGTTGTATGTGCACTACAGGAAAGAAAGAGGAAGAGCACGCCTACTGCTCTTCAAAACAATTCCAGGAAGTTACCTATACTACTTTTCTACTTTCACTTAAATCCCAGAAGCAGAACTTAATTACATGGCCACACCTAGCTGCAAAAAAACCCAGGAACCTTAAGTCTCTATTGTATCACTTCTGTTCCTAAGAAGGGAGGGACAGTATTATGGGATACTCAGCCATATTATGTCATCTTCTTGGATTTCTTTAGTGAAGCACATATTGAAGGAGCTTTCTGAGAAAAGATAGGCTAGAGATATATTTTTTGAGATATTGCATCTCTTAAAATGTCTTTATTTTTATATTCTTATACTAGATTCAAAGATTGGCTGGGATATAATACCAAATTGTAAATTATTTTATAGAATTTTGAAGATGTTTTACTGTTTTCTAGCTTCCAGAGTTGATACTGAAAAGTTCAAGTCTGCTCCAATTCCTAATTCTTTGTTGGTGACCTTTCGTATGCCACACTGGGAGCTTTTAGCATGGTCTCTTTACTCCAGAATTCTAAAATCTTACAATAGCATGCACTATATGGTTTCATTCATTGGTTGTGCTCAGCACTGAGAGGGGCTTTTAATCTGGAAATTAAAGTCTACTCATTCTGGGAAATGCTTTGCCTTATTTCTGTGAAAATGGTGTCACTTCTATTTTCTCATTTCTCCTCTGAAAGTTGTACCCTAGAATCAAAACGAACTATGTTGTGTTGTAGTAAAAAGCAAACCCACACATCAGTGGTTTAGCACAGCAGATGTTTATTTCTCCCTGCACCATGGGTCCAACAGAAACTGGCCTGTTGAGGGCTTAGTTCCACAGCTGTGCTTATAGAGGCCGTGCTAAAAGAGTCTCTACCTTCCCCAGGATCTGAGGACAGCAGTAGGGGAAACGCCACATGGCGAATCACACACTGATGGTTAAACAAATCCACCCAGGAGTAACTTGCGTCATTTCTACTCAAATTTCTACTCATTCATTCAATCAGTCACAGAAAGTCACATGTCCATGCCTAACTGCAAAAGTGGGAGGGTGTAATCTCACAATATCCCTAAAAGAAAGACAAGTAGAATACTGACAAACAAGCCCTTAGGACTATAACAAGTCTCCTAGAAGGATACTTTAATTTGCTTTTCTTTTTTATTTTTATTGTTGAGATTCAGTTTATATGAAGTAAATGTACACAATTTAAGAATGTAAGTATATATACATATGAATTTATGAATTTTTGCATATCCAAATTCAGATATAAAATATTCCCAAGATGCCCCAAAGACTTCCTCCTGCACTATCAACACTACCAAAGGTAACCTATAATTTGCCCTCTATCATCAGGGGCTAATTTTGCATGTTTTTAAACAACATATAAATAGAATCATGTAGTATGTATTCTTTATAAAGTGTCTGAATTCTTTCACTCAGCCATATGTTGGTGAGATTCATCAATAATACTGCATGTAATAAAATGGTTTTCTTTATTTCACTGTTGTATTGGATTATAATGACTATAACACCCTTTATTTATCCATTCAACTGGACATTTAGACTGTTTCTAGTCTTGGACTAACCAGAATAAAACTGCCTTTGGGTGAAAACATTAAAAATTGAACAGAAATTATTAATTTTAACAAATTTCAATTTTCAATTTTTTAATAGTTTAATGGTGAGTGCTCTTTGTATTCTAGTTAAGAAATTGTTGACTGTCCACTTTGTGAAGGTATTCTCCTAAATTTCTTTTTTTTTTTAAGATTTTATTTATTTATTTGACAGACAGAGATCACAAGTAGGCAGAGAGAGGAGGAAGCAGGCTCCCCACTAAGCAGAGAGCCCCATGCGGGGCTTGATCCCAGGACCCTAGGATCATGACCTGAGCTGAAGGTAGAGGCTTTAACCCACTGAGCCACCCATGTGCCCCTCTTTTTTTTTTATTTAAATTATTTTCAATGTAACAGAATTCATTGTTTAGGCACCACACCCAGTGCTCCATGCAATACATGCCCTCCATAATACCCACCACCAGGCTCCCTCACCCTCCCACCCCCTGCCCCTTCAAAACCCTTAGATTGTTTCTCAGAGTCCACAGTCTCTCATGGTTCATCTCCCCCTCCAATTTCCCTCAACTCCCTTCTCCTCTCCATCTCCCCATGTCCTCCGTGTTATTTGTTATGCTCCACAAATAAGTGAAACCATACGATAATTGACTCTCTCTGCTTGACTAATTTCACTCAGCATAATCTCTTCCAGTCCCGTCCATGTTGATACAAAAGTTGGGTATTCGTCGTTTCTGATGGAGGCATAATAATCCATAGTGTATATGGACCACATCTTCCATATCCATTCATCCATTGAAGGGCATCTTGGTTCTTTCCACAGTTTGGTGACTGTGGCCTTTGCTGCTATGAACTATTCTCCTAAATTTCTGCCCCAAACTCTCATATTTTACTGCTCACATTGAGGTTTATGATCCATTTCAAATTAATTTTGAGTTCTTGTTTTGCTATCTGTCTTTCATGCAAAAGATTTTCTCAAACATCTGGTGGTCATGAGCTACCCCATTCAGTACACAAAAAGCCAACTAGAATCTCACTTTAGATGAGAAGAGCTTAATAGATGAAGGGCCTCAGTGTATGGGATTGCTGAATAGAGACTAGTATATTTCTAGCTTTTCTTTGGTTCTGTGAGTTTCCACAGAGAAACCTTCTACTAGGAAATATAAACCTGTGACTTGACTATGGTACCAGATGCTCAAAAGTATCTGCTGTCTCTAAATCTAGAGACCTTTCGGTTAGTCCTTTCAGGAAAAAGAAAAAAATCTAGACCTCCCCCGGAATTGAAGAAGAAGTATGCAGTCAGTTGTTTGGAGTGGGGAGATAGACCAAGTCACCTAATTGCTTTTTATTGCCAACTTTCAACATTCTTTGTTTCTACCCCCCCCCCCACCACTGTATCCCATATTCCAATATGCCATTATTGTCAATCCCTAGATTCTGAGGGACAAATAGTATCATTTCTTGATTGATGTCTATCATAAAATGTGAACTAAAACTTCATATTTTTCTAGTTTGCTTAGAGAGTTGTCCATTTTACCTATATTTTAAAATATCATATTGAGCTCCATTATCTGCTATTTTCTGTCCCCGTCAGCTCTACCCACCCTCTTTTTCCTTATGGGTTTATGATTTTTTTTTTTTTTGTATGCTTGCCATACAAAACCATGTTATCTACATTCTTTGTCTGATTTGGAGTTACTGTTGGCTCCCTTTAGCACAAGATAAATTGCATTCTGAAAGCAAAGCAAAACAACAAATGAGTTGCTATTAAATTGAAAGTGAAAAATAATTAATCTCCCTGCCTAAAGTTCAACAAACTTGAGTTTATCTATGTTTTTTTTTTCACATTTAAAAAGCACTTATATAGGTCTTGAGAACACCAACTCCCAAATGCTCATACTATCTTCAAAATATCTGACTTATTTTTAAACAAAAGTTTATAAAATATTAAACAAATTATATTGGAAAAAAATCACCATCTTTCTGACATTCCAACAGAACCGTTCTCCTTTTAAAGTTTTCTTGAGTTTGACAGTGCCCGCTACAATTTCTTCTTAAAAAATAGATTGTGTGTTTTTATTGCCATTAGAATTACATAAGCCAGTCTAGCTGGCTAGGCAATTTTCTCCTTTCATCACTACTCCATGTTTTATCCCTCCTGGGAATGTGCCCCTGAATGCAAATTTGTCTCTACCAATAGACAAGAAAATGTCTTAAGACTGATGTCAAAGAATAGCTGACTTCTCTAACTAGCACCACCATTTCAAATCCATTTTTATTAAGATACAAATATCAAACAGTAAATGTAACATAAAGATAGTAGATAGTAGCATTTATCAAGTCCTGATTTTCAAATGGGCTAAGAGGGAGGCAGTAGAAAAATCTTGGGTACTTACAAGAAACAATAACAACACAACTTTGTTGTTTCAGAAATATACCCCACATATTTCCCTCCTCATCACCTTTGCATATAAATGAGAAATCAGCTCTGAAGAAATAAGTAACTTTGCCTTAATCACATAACCATTTGTACCAGAATAAAGCTAATATTTCCTAGAATCCCAGTCCAGTGTGTCAGCGTGTTTATTTCCATTTGTTTACTGCAGACATTTAACATTTATCGTTTTCTCTTTTCCAATTGTTTTGACTAGTACTCCCAGGATAATATTAAATAAAAGTAGTAATTTGAGTAACTATGTGGTCCTTGCATCCAGTAGAAATGTTCCTTGTATGACCATATTAGTCATGATTCTAGTTTTGGGGTTGAGAGGCTCATGATTTACATGTTAAAATACTACCCTTACTCATTTTTTGGAGAATTATTTTAAACAACAACTGATAATAAATTTTCAACACCTCTGGAGAAAAATAATGTGATTCTTTTCTCACACGTAAATTATAATAGAATTTTTATATTAAGCCATCTTTGCATTCCTGCTATAGCTCTCAGTTGATTGTCTTTAATAATGTTGAGGAATTCTATTTGCTAATGCTTTAAGGATATTTTGTTGACATTTTTTACTCTATTATATTCCTTTTGAGCTATTTTTGCCAGTCTTTATTATCAATGTTTTGCTGGCTTTATGAAAGAGTATTGAAGGCTCATTTACTTAATGCTGGAAGATTTTAACTTTTGAGTTTTGGTAAAATTCATCTGTAAAAATATTCTGGTGTGATATTCTGGAAGATGGAGGTAGCTCTTTTACAGTGTTCTCTCTGTCCCTATATAAGTTGCCTCTGTAGGTTTTAAGTACCATGATAGAGTTTTTAAAATTTCAGCTTTCTCATAAAATCATCCTGAGTATAGAAATATATTAATATAGAGTAAAACAAAACAGGTTTTAAGATTCTCTTTATTTTCCTTGTGTCTCAGATCACTTTCTCATCATTATCTGTGTTTTCTTTTCTGATATTTCTTTTATCATACATTTAATTCATGTGTGTATTCATTTAAACAGTAAATATTTAACCTAGCTTGAACCAGGGCTATTTTAAGTGGCTACAACACACTGATGAATAAAAAAAAGCGGGGAAGAGAGAAAAAGACTCTGTTCTCCTGTGTGGGTGGGTGTGTGTGTATGAGAGGGAGGGAGGGAGAGAGAGGAGTGGGATAAATAATACATGTTCATGCATTGTCTAAATTTTCTAAAATGAATTTAATTTTTTTCAAAAGCTATTAGACTGTTTGAGAGAAGGTGTAGAAGAGAGGAGAGGTAAAAGCTAAGAATTTTTTTTCTGGCTCAAAAAAATGTCTCTTTCAGTGTTTAATAGTTGTTATTGAGTAAATGTCTAATCTTTTCTGAATTACTTTACTAACCTATCTCTAGTATTTTTTCCCTACAATATATCTAACAGGTAGATCCTTCTCCAAAAAAAAAAAAGATATTAAAGTTGTCACGACTTCTGATCCTTCTGTAGTTTTCTAGAGTTTCACAGGTTAATCTAGCCCCTAAGTACTGATGCTGGCACCTATAAAAATACTCCTGGTCCTGATGACTGTTGAGGATCCACACTGTCAACCTCTGCTGAAGTCCGCTGATCAAACTGGAAGAGTTGTGCCTTCTCAGGGTAATAAATGTGTAGGCTTTGTAGTAGGAGATCGGGGGTATAACCTCAATGATCTTTCTTCCTGCTCAGTTGATTCTATATCAATTCTTTGTGGTGCTCACAGCCTATCTGAGCCTTATCCATGTCACCTACCAGATAGAGCCTTAGCCCATACCCTCTACTCATTGCTTCCACAACAAGGTTCACCTTTATCTTTCAAAAACCTATAGACCCTTTGAAGCATCTGTGATAAGCCTGTAACACTCAAAATCTCTTTGCTCTCTAAGTGCCCCAATATACTGAAGAATTCAGTATTTGATAAACTGTCTAGATCTTTAGTCCTAGTTCCATCATACAAATTCAACATCTGCAGACGCAATCCACCTCTTACTGTTAAGTTCACTGTGTCAGAGATCCTGATCTGTAAAATGTCATTTTCCCCATGGATTGGACAAATATTTTCTATCACTGAAATCTCAAATTAATTAACCCTACACACTTTTTTTTTTTCCTTCTAGGATATAACACCTTTTCTTCTATTGTCTCTCTCGCCATCTGTTCTCCTCCTCTGGCAGAACCCCAAAGTTAGTTAAACACAATATTAGGCACTCTGTGTACAGCTGAATATGGATGGAGAAAATCATAGCAATATGGCATTCAGTGCTACCTGTCAACTCTACTTTCATAGAAAATGTGCCTTTCCCACTGTCCCAGGCAGACATTTGACAACTTCCATTTTCTCATACTCTCAAAACCCTAACAATTTACTTTATTTGATATATTTTTCTCCTTTACTCTTGAGGAAAGAAAGCCATCAATTAAGAATTACCTAAGCCCATCACAAAGTCTACAACTCATTTGACACATGTCACACTGTTTCTAATTCTGCCTTGTATATTTTGCCAGACAAAGAACTATTTCTGAAAGTGTCATTATTATGATCCACACTTATAGAGCTATTCTCCATTCATTTTCAGTATTATACAGAATTTCATCATACAAATATAAAACATTATATTTGTTCCTTCGTGTGGTGATGTACATAAGAGGACTGAAAAGAAATTAATTTGAAATATTTCAGATTTCACTACTAATCAGATGTTTTCCTTGATTGTAAGTACAAGTAAGTATCATTTATTTTTCTCTTGTTTTCTATTTCTTTTGAGTAATAAGATGTTTAGATTTTTTTAGCTCTGTATGCACTTAAAATTTACAGGAATCTTCTCCTGATATGTATTCATGCTCACCAAACAACAATGTTATAATTTTGTTTAATGTGTATCTGCCTTCAGGAGGAAAATTCACTTAGGGGTTTATAAAATTATCCAATATATTTTTCTTACTGGAAATTAAGAGGCATTCTGAAGACTTCTGTTTCTGGTAAAGATGGTATATCAGGGACTGGATTTGCTCTTTCATAGGAAACAACTAAAATTATAGACAAAATATACGAAGTGATGGCTCTTAAAGCATTGGAATTCAGGCCAAAAATGAAAGTGAATGTGAAAACATGGGGGAAAATGGAAATGAGCCCTTCTACTTCTCTAACCTACTGCCTGGAGGAAGGTTCTAGGTTGAAACTTCAAGCAGATAAGTTACATGTAATTGGAATCCCTGAAAGGTGTGTAGGGGGATGGGGTGAAAAGATGTAAATAATACGGTAATAATGGCTGAATTTTTCCAGAAGTGATGAAAATTATCTCACTAGTCTAAGATGTTCAGCCAATCCCAAACACATGAAAGATGAAGAAAACTACATAAGATTCATCATAATCAAATTGCTCAAAACCAGTGATAAAGAGAAAATTTTATAAGCATCCAGAGCAACGTATGCCTAACATACAGAGGAACAAAGGTAAGGATGGCAACATGAGTTTTCTCAGAAACAACGAAAGTAAAAAGACAGTGGAGCAGCATCTTTACATGGTTGGGATGATAAAGAAAGGAGAAGGGAAGATTTGGCCTATAGCTCTTTAACCAGTCAAAACTGCTTCCAAATATGAAGGTGAAATAATTATTTTTTTCAGATACATAACATTTGAAAGAGCTCCCACCAGATCAGCACTGTGATAAACATTAAAGGAGGTCCTTCAAGAGGAAGCAAAATAATACCAGATTGAAAACTAGGTAACATACACACAAAGAATAAAGCTGTAAGAAATTTTAACGGTGTGGCTAAATTTAAACACTTTTTATTATCTAAATCTCTTCCAAAGATAGTTTACTATTTAAATCAAAAATAAGAACAATGCATTTGGGGGTCTGATAACATATATAGATAGAACATGCATGGCAACAGCAGCACAAAGGCCAGGAAAGTATAAATATTTTTTTAAATCTTTTTCCTACACATAAATAGTATATCACCTTGAAGTAGAATGTGATGAGTTAAAGATATGTACTACTGATACTAAAGTAATATAAAATAACACAACAGCGCTATAACAATTCTGTTTTTTTAGTGACTATTGTAGTACACACAAACATTAAAATATTGGTTCACTAACGTGAACCAAAAGGAGATCAAATAAATCATAAAAGATAATTAATGCAAGAGAAGACAGAAAACAAGGGAATAGCTAAGAACAGATGGGACAAAAAGAAATAACAAGATAGAATAAAATCCAACCATATCACTAATCACATTAAATATCAACATTAAAAGCCCACTTAAAAGGAGACACTGTGAGATTGGTGAAAAAGAGAAGTACATGATACTTACAGGAAATGCACCTTAATGCCTTTTCTGTCTCTGCTAATAATACTTTTCCTTGTCCTTGTTTTTAAGTGTGTTTTAATATGATGTGCTTAAAAACTGGTTTCTTTTGTTTGTATTTTTTTTTTTCTCTTTGCTATGTATAGAGCTTTTGGTATCTTTTGTTTAATGATTTTGGTCAGCTTTTTGTGTGTATGTATATATATATGTATATATACACACACACATGCACATGTATTTGTGTCTATATAATATAGAATTTTATAAATTATATGTACATTTATAAAACTATATATACCTAACATTTATAAGATTAATGTTAAGAAAAGTGAGCTAAACTTGACTATTTAACTCCTAAGATAGACTAAAAAATTATTTTTATTTTTAAATAAGATGAAAAATCATTCTTCTGCCTACCATAGACGACATACCATATCTTATTACATATGATATACCTTGTATAGACCTTCTTGGGGAAGGTAAAAATTATAGGTTTTTTTTTTTTTTTTCAACAAAGTGAAAACTGAAGTTATTTCTAACTACACTACTGACTTGGATTCAATTTATATCTTTTATAGGAAAGAGAAATAGTACAAAAAGAGAAGGCCTAATGACCTAAAAAAAAAAATCATTCTCTATTAAAATGGTCATTGAAAATTAACATCAGAGCATTGTATCCTCAACTTACTGATCATACTAACGTACCATTAACTAAAGAAATAATTGTTATGCAGAGCTTCCCTGAGACCTGAAATTTATTATTTCAAAGTTTCTGCTAGGATCAAAATCCTGAAAAAGTCCATTCTAGAGATTATAAAATTTGTATTTAACTTATTACCTTCCAATGTACATTATGTCTTTTATCACCTCCCAGAAATTTCTATACTCTGGAACAATTTTACTCCATTTACCTATCCCACACTTTGTGCTACTGTAGAGCTATGTTTTTACATATAATTGACTCCATAAGAAGTTTATGCCATTTTTTGCACAGTGATTATTCATTCATATGAACTCATGTGATGCCCTTGCAGGGGCTCTCCATTTCTTCATCCATATTTGTATTTCCATTTCCCAGCATTTTCCTTAACCTAAAAAAAAAAAAAATACTAAGAGGTATTTTTCAATGTCTAAAATTGAATTTGTGTTTTATAAGCTCTCCCCTTTTTATTGGAAAAGATTTCATTGCTTCTTCACTTTTGCAGGATTAGTTTTACTAGTTTGTAAAATTCTAAGTAGATACTTGTCTTCTTGGAACATTTTAAAGATGCCATTCTACTGTTTTCTGATTTCCTCCATTTCTGTTGAAAAGGCAATTCTAAGTTTTATTTTTATTCCTGTGAAATTTATGCTATTTATTCTCTCTTCTAATAATATACTTTCCTTGTTTCCATCTGACTCAGGGTTAGGTTGCAGGTTTTGTAAGGTTGATTTTCTTCCTCTAATTCATAAATGTGACTGGAAAATAGCCCATCAGGTCCAAGATCCAGGTTATTCTGTACTGCCCTTTCTCCGGTAAATCTTTATTATTTGTCTCTGTGGAATTTTGGAATTGCCAAAAATTGCCTCCTCTCTGCATTTTTGGTGCTGTTTTCTTCCTAACCTGTAGAACTTAGAAATTCTACAGATACTTCAAGAGAGAAGGCTGATAAACATTGGGTACTTGGCTCTATCTGCCCTTGTGCAGGACTTTGCTCCTTCAAGTACTGACTGCTTTGGCAGCCCTGAACCCCAGTGTTTTGTCTTTTCACATCTATGAGATTGTCCAAAACTCTTCTGGATTTTCTTCTTCAAATGGCTCTCACTCCTTTGCCTGACTCTCATCTCCCATTCTTCTTTGGAAAATTTATTCACAAAAAACAAGAATAGAACATGATAATTAATCAGTTCTCTCAATCTTTCTTTTCCTCTGGTTTAATTTAACCACGCACCAATGTGTTCTTCATTAACCATAGTCGAATATATACAGTCAATTTTTCTTTATCATTTGCACATGGATTAAATACTTTTTTAAAACTCAAGGCACCTGCCACAGTAGTCTCTCAAGAGACCCCAGTTGTTTCAATTCTTCATAAGCACCTCAAATATATATGCACACATACTTATATACAAACATACAGGCACATACACACACATATCTGAATCATAGTTTCAGTTTTTATCCATCAACTTCATCCATTTATATAAAAGCCAATTGAATGTAAACTATGGTTGTTCTCTCCATTTCTCTCTGATAGTCTCACGATTGACTTAGGGCCTTACTGATCTCCTGAAATTGCCCTCACAAAAGTAATGAATGACCTTTTCAACACTAGATAAATGAGAATCTACTTTTTTCATATTTTTAGTATCTTTTCAATACCCACATGGTTAATCTTTATTCCCTTATGAATTCCCTAACATTTCTGGGTATCTGAAGCTCTATTGAATCTGGTTCTTTTAAAGCAGTCAAAGCCTAGTGCAGTTTTTCTTTTGATAATTTCTATTTCACCTCTTAGGCTATATAGTTATATAAAGTTAAAATAAATGCTATATAGATTTGAAATCCATTGAAGATAATTATCTTATCCTATTTGCTTTTATATCTCAATAGCATTTTGTATACTGCAGGTATTTAATAAGTACATTTCATTAAGTGAAAACAACAAATCATAAAAATTTGAGTGTCCTCTATGTACAAAATAGTTACAGAATAAAAAATTTCTTAGCAACAATTTCTCTTAAATGTTAAAGATATTGAAACTGTGAGTGGCATAATCAGAGATGTGTTTTTGAAAAATCAATCAAAGGGTGGTATGCGGTTAGATGAATTTAGAAAGGTAAGACATGTTGAATGTACTATTACCTGGGCTGAACTTTTTCTCAAAAATAAGAGTTGCTACTTGATGTTTGTAGACAACACTGCTTTGCCAAGAACTAATGATACACCTACCTTGATGTCTTTCAGGTTCTTCAAACTTGACCTATTCAGTACTAAAACTATTGTTTTCCTCTTCTTGAAAACCCACTTTTCTCTTTCCTGTGTTTCTAAATTGGTGAATGATACAATTCAAATGGTTGCTTTAAATCTAATTCTAGTCATATTGGACTGTTTCATCTTCTTTATTGCCTACAACCAGCAAGTTCTGTAGATTGTACTTCCAAATAATTCTTTTTTTTTTAAGATTTTATTTATTTATTTGACAGAGAGAGATCACAAGTAGGCAGAGAGGCAGGCAGAGAGAGAGAGAGGGAAGCAGGCTCCCGGCTGAGCAGAGAGCCCGATGCGGGACTCGATCCCAGGACCCTGAGATCATGACCTGAGCTGAAGGCAGCGGCTTAACCCACTGAGCCACCCAGGCACCCTCCAAATAATTCTTGACTCCAACTATTTCTTTTTATCCCATTATCAACTTCCTTTATAAGCTACATTAACATTGCACCTTGCAGAATTATTATAATACTCTCAAAACTCCTCTTGCTTTTTTTCCAATTTTTGCCACACTGTACAGAATGAATGCTCTTTTGAAAAGGTAAATCCAATCACATCATGCCATTGTTTTATATGCTGTAAGTGCTCCATGTTGCTCTTTATAAAACGCTAGCGCATCTTATAGGCTCTACCTCATCTGCTCCTCTTTTCTCTTCAGCCATATCCTGTGCTACTTCAGACTTAACTTGTTCAAATACCCTAAACAAGTCATGCTCCCTCTAACCTCAGGGACTTTACACATGCAACCCCTCCACCAACAAGTCTTTCCCCACATCTTCCTCTGATTATTTCCTTCTCATCCTTCAAGTCTCAGCTTACATGCACTATCTTTTAGAAAGATTTTCCAGACTCCCAAAATAGAGATGGTTGCTTCTCATGAGCTCCCATAATCAAACTGCCATTTCATATAACCTGTCAGCATGTGTTGTCATTTTCCATTCATTTATCAGTTTCCCTCAAGGGTATTATTTGAAGAAATCCCTTATTGTAGTATTTTTCACTATCATTTTCTTAAAATCTAACAAAAAAAGAATATGTGGTAGGCAATACACACACACACACATGTGTAATACATGTATGGAGATTTCATTATATAATTGAATGAATCATCTTGAGGCTTTCCAATCTATATTTATTATTTTAAAAATTATAATAATCTGAGAGACACACATTTCAGAGAGTAAAAGACAAGTAAAAGAGAAGGAAGAAAGGTCCTTATTTCATTGGGCTTATTAAAATTTAGTTGGAGAACCAAAAATAAATATTATACAGAAAAATATAGTTTTGAACCAGAAGTATCATAAAACTTCCATGCTATTAAATAAATATGTTGTATTATTTGGAATGACCTACCTGATATTTGACACAGGGCAGAAAAGGACATGTTTGAACTCTGCAGCATTAAGTCTCATGAGTTCAAAACATATTTATGGCACTTAAGTAACTATCACTTATTTTTTAAGATACTGTGTTTTCTTTTCAGATTAAATAATTCTATAATTTCCTTAATTTTAGTACTTTCTATGAGTTAAATCTCCAAAAAGATAATATGGGGTAAGTAACAAATTAATATTGTAGACAATCAATCTTTTTTTTTTTTTTCCTAGTAGGAAAGTCTCTTTCCAAGGAGTAGAATCGGAGAGTTTATGAAGTAGATGGGATTTTGGATACACCTTAATTGTTTTTACAGGCAAAGATATGTGAAAAACAAAATTCACATATAAAAGAGCTCGAATACTGCCATGTCTAGAGCATGCTTCCTTCTGATTGAATTTCAAGATTTATGAGTTAGTTTCAGATTGTGGAGAACCTTGGAAGCTACATTAGGGAGATTATAAAATAAGAAAACTTTAATATCTGGAAGGCAGGGAGGGATGGCATGTGATAAGATACAAATTGGAGACAATAATTGACAAATAATATAAACAGAATAAATTCAAATTCAAAAATAATCCTATCTAAAATTCTTTTTGATACAGGTATTACCCCCTTGGCGATTATGCTGCTTTTCTAGCTCAAATTTCCACCCAGTAGCAGAGAGCTAGGCACAAGGCACTTCCCTAGAGTGTTTTCAACAAGAAGCTCTACCTCTAAGCTGGAAGAACTTCAGTGCCCCTACCATGGGCTGGATCAACTTGCACTTCCCGGCCATGTGTCAGTTTGTTGTGAGATATTATTAAGACTTATTTAATTGCCTGCCTTCCTCAAAGCCAAAAGCTCTACGAAGGCCATAGTTTCTTTATTCCATTCCCAGCATGACTCACACTGAGTAGGTGTGTATTATTCTTTAAGTTAGAGATCTTGTCATTGGGTAAGGTCGAAAAGCTCTGAGGGTAATCTGGTGTGTGTATGGATGTGCCCATTATCTGGCATGGAGGAGTTGAACAAGAAAGCCACTATACCTCACCACAGTTAGAATATCTGCTTAGAGCGCCAACACAGTGGCACTGTGCCCAGTTTCTTTCCTGGAATTTTTCCTCCCCTAGCACACTTGATTTATATTTTAAAATGAGCTGTTCTGTTCATTATTATTTGCAGAATATTATGCACTTACAAAGTACTTATCCTGTAAATTATTTCCATTCACACAAAGAAAGATGATATTCATGATATAGATATTTTTTAGATGAAAAAACTAACTAAAAAGATTGCTATCCTATCACACAGCTAGACAGAAAGTCAGCCATTTATTTGTATCTCCCTGTGAAACAGAATATTACTCTGGAAGTCATAGTTATTAATTCCATTCTATTGCTTCTATACAGCCTCAGAAAGGCCTTTCTTAGTCTATGAAAGTAAGCAAGGGATAAAGGTGTCCCTTTCCTGAAATACTGGCTAAATAGATCAAAACCTCCCCATTCAGGTAGGTAAGCAGAGGTTTGAACTAATCATAAATATTGAAACATAATTACACAATAAAATACTAGTGAGAAATATATTCTCCAGTACTGTAACTTTTCACTTGAATTTTTTAAAAAGGCTTTTATTCACATTTTATATTTACCATGACAGTTTTTGGTAGATTGTATTTATAAAGTAAACCCACCAAAAAACTTTAAGCTTTCCTGAATCTTGAGTTTATACCCACTTGATCAAAGAAGTTATTTCTAAGTTATTATGTAATATGTTCCAGGAAAATAAGTCTGCTGTCCTTCTACTCCCTATATATGGATGGATGGATGGATATGGATACATGTATATATAAGGAAAATAAGTCTACTATCTTCTACTCCCCAAATAAATATATAATATATATATTATATATATTATTTATATTTACTATAAATGTATTATATATTATATAATACTACATTATATATTGTATGCTATTATATATTTACAGTATATGTTATATTATTAATACATAACAAACTGTATATTATAAATTTATATCACTTTACTATATATTTTATATTATATATATTTTTACATACATGTATAAACATTGGAACTTCCAAAAAAAGTATTTGTTGACCCTTAAAATCACATTTCCAGGACTGCTTTTTACCCATAAATTATTGTTCTTTAATCTGTATATTTTTAAATGTGTTCAAAAATTTAATGATGTATATGTCAGTATAAAGTTTTATGTCTCATTATTTCAAGTTACCTAATTTGCATTGTATAAATCTCCCCTTACAAATTATTTGAATGATGAGGTTAATAATCAACAAAATCAGTTCAGTCTGATTTGTATTTAAGAAATAAACCATTCATCAAAAAATAAATATGTCACTTACTTCAAAACAAAATAAAAACATGTCTTCCTAGAGACTATCAAAATCTATTATATTCCTTATTACTAGGCCATCAAAAAGAATGAAATCTTACCATTTACAAAGACATGGGTGGAACTATTATACTAAACAAAATAAGTCAGAGAAAGACAAATACTATCTGATTTCACTCACATGTGGAATTTAAGAGACAAAACAAATGAATGTAGGGGAAGGGGAAGAAAAATAAGAGAAAAACAGAGTGGGAGGCAAACCATAAGAGACTCTTAAGAGAACAAATTGAGGTTTCCTGGAGGAGAGGTGGGTGAGGGGGTGGGGTAATTGGATGATGGGCATTAAGGAGGGCACTGGATGTAATGAGCACTGGGTATTCTATGCAACCGATGAGTCACTGAATTCTACCCCTGAAACTAATAGTACACTATATGTTAACTAAATTGAAAAAAAAAATCTATCACATTCCTAAGCATACTGTACTTCTCTGAATTCCCTTCTCTGAATTCAGTGCTTTTGAAAGGTGAAATTAAGGTCTGCCAACAATATTCCACATGGAAATTCCTGTTACATTCATGACTTCAAAGGATCTACCCTTATGCAAGAAAATACAAAACTGAAGTTTAAAAGCTACGGATACATCATCAAAACTCTTTTTTCTACCACTAAACAGTCTAGTAATCTGCAGATTATCTATAACTACTCTTCAACCAAAATCTGAAGATTTCTTTCAGATATGTCTTTTTTCCCTGTAGCCATTTCACGTTAAAAATTAGAATGACTAGCAGAAAAACCATACCTAAGTAATTGTGAAGTTAGAATTGTTAAAAATTACTAAAATTTGTAAATTGCATTTACCCTAAAGATACAAATGTAGTAATCCAAAGGGTCATGTGCTCCCGAATGTTTATAGCCATGTCCACAATAGCCAAACTATGAAAAGAACCTAGATGTCCATCAACAGATGAATGGATCAAAAAGATGTGGTGTGGGGACGCCTGGGTGGCTCAGTTGGTTAAGCAGCTGCCTTCCGCTCAGGTCATGATCCCAGCATTCTGGGATCGAGTCCCACATTGGGCTCCTTGCTTGGCAGGGAGCCTATTTCTCCCTCTGCATCTGCTGCCACTCTGCCTGCCTGTGCTCGCTCACTCACGTGCTCTCTCTCTCTTTCTGGCATATATATATATATATATATATATATATATATATATATATATATATATAATGGAATACTATGCAGCCATCAAAAGAAATGAAATCTTGCCATTTGCGATGATATGGATGGAACTAGAGGGTTTTATGCTTAGCAAAATAAGTCAATCAGAGAAAAACAATTATATGATCTCCCTGATATGAGGAAATGGAGATGTAATGTGGGGGGTTGGGGGGTACGAAAAGAATAAATGAAACAAGATGGGATCAGGGAGGGAGAAAAACCATAAGAGACTTAATTTCACAAAACAAACTGAGGGCTGGGAGGAGGTGGGGGAGGGAGAGGGTGGTGGGGTTATGGACATTGCGGGGGGGGGGGTATGTGCTATGGTGAGTGTTGTGAAGTGTGTAAACTTGGTGATCACAGACCTGTATCCCTGGGGCTAATAATACATTATATGTTAATTAAAAATTTAAAAATAAAAATATTGAGATTTTGGAGGATTTTGGAGGATTTTGGAGGATTATTTATTTTTGCAAATTTCTAATCCTAGTTCTAGCCACACTGCCTATTCTGAAGTGACGTTATTTCAATTCAAAAAAGTAATTCATTATTTAGTCTTTCACTTGAGGTCATGAAAATTATTTTAGGAGTTTTTATAATGGTCCATGTTTTAGCAGAAAAAGTATCCAATGTACATGACATATTCTTTGCCTACAAAATATTCCGCTATTAGCAAAACAGTTTTGGGTACTTCAGTTGAAATGTAGATACATAAAATTAAGAGACTCCTCTTGCAGTAAATAATTCCAAATACTTTTAAAAACCTTCCATTTAAAAAGCACTCACCATGAGAAATTTCTTCCTTAGATAAATATATTCAATATAACTTCCAGTTCTTATTTCTTTGCATAAGTCAAATGCCTTTCCTTAAAAAAATACTGACATAAAATTATGTCATCTAGTCATTGAACAGATAATTATTCTGTACCTACTGTGTACTAAAACCATTTGTGAACAAAACAGAAATCGTCCCTACCCTTTTAGAGCTTGCTCTTTAATAAAACATTGTTCAATTATTTCAAGATAATTTTTCTTAGAGCACAGTTTTCAGAATGTAGCACACTTGTTAGACTCCCTTTAATGAATTTTAGTTGTTCAATATCACTATTAGAACAACAAAATAAAATGAAAGTATGATTAAATCTCTATCTTTAATCACATTATGGAACATCATTTTATTATTTATATAGACACAGTATGTTCTAAGATACGACTTCACATTGTATACTTTCATACTCAGATATGCATACATTTAACACAGAACACCCAATCAGTCCTTTCTTTCTCTAAATGGTACTGATTCATCTACAATAATGTCTCTGGAAAGAAACACTCACATACTTGTTATACTTACTAGAACTGACAGCAAAATAAATCACTTGGCTTTTCTGAGTTTATGTTAATACCTACAAAGTAAAACAATTTCTACTTTACCTACCTTACAGAGTTGTAAGGAGCCAATTAAAGTTAAAGAATAATTTTAATAATAAACTATAGTATATAATATAAACTATAGTTTGCTAAGTATAACAGTTAGATAGCTATTGTTGCTATTATTATTCTTACTTCTTTAGGAGTTCCACCTACCTAACATTATTCCACGTACCTAACATAACCACCTACCTCTGACATTATTTTATATATTGCAATTGTACCTTCAAATTTTTAAAACAGGATTGAATTAAAAAAAATTGAAATCACCTAAGCTAACCAATGCAGTTGTTATCTGTGTGGCCTCCCATGTCTCACTTTACATTCCTATCAACATATAGAGATCATAAATATGTTCACATGAATATGCATGTTTTCATAGAATGTTTTATTTTAATAAGATTATATGGGAGAAGATTACATTAAATATTAAAAAAAAAAACCAAACTGTGGAAAGAACCAAGATGCCATTCAACAGAAGAATGGATAAAGAAGATATGGTCCATATACACTATGGAGTATTATGTCTCCATCAGAAAGGATGAATACCCAACTTTTGTATCAGCATGGATGGGACTGGAAGAGATTATGCTGAGTGAAATAAGTCAAGCACAGAGAGTCAATTATCATGTGGTTTCACTTACTTGTCGAGCATAAGGAATAACACGGAGGACACTGGGAGATGGAGAGAAGTGAGTTGGAGAAATTGGAGAGGGAGACAAAACATTAGAGACCGTGGACTCTGAGAAACAAACTGAGGGTTTTGGAGGGGAGGGGGTTGGGGGGTTGGGTGAGCCTGGTTGTGGGTATTATGGAGGGCATGTATTGCATGGAGCACTGGGTGTGGTATGTAAACAATGAATTTTGGAACACTGAAAAAAAAAAAGAAAAAAAGAAAAAAAAAACATAACTGGCCTAAATGAAAACCTCCATACTTCTCTTCCTCATTTTTCTTTATTATTAATTAGTATTAAATAAGAGCTGTTATCAAGTCAGATGTTACCCTAAGCTATATTTATGCCTTTAACTTCTTGAACTCAAGTTCAATATTTACATAAATCCTAATATTTTCATTTGGTTATTTTAGTCATCACTCATTTTGAAATCCCAGTTCCATCCTCAGATATTTCTGTTATCTTTCCAAGCTTTGATCATCCATATTTTTAATGAGACTACATTCCAAATCTTCAACCAAGTCATTGGTAGAACTCTAAAATAGAATGTTAGCTTTAAGTGAGCCTTTCACATATTTAAAATCCCTTTATTCAGATTAATACTGTCTTACCAATTGTAGGGTAAGCCCTTATTCCCTTCTTCAAAAAATATTTTTTTAAAGAAAACTACAAGTATGACACAAGTCCAAATGACCAAACAATAATAGTAACTGGTGTGTACATATCCTATCCTGGTGTTCCTCTTTAAGAGATATGTTTCAGAAACATTTGCCTAAATAAGTACTCTCCTGATGAAAGAGTCATGATTTTTACGTGACAAAGGTATAGGACATGGGCACAGAACAAAGGGAGACTAAGAACATAGAGAATCAACTTTCTTTAAAAGAAATTGTACATTAAGATTCTAGAGTGGTGATGATTCTAGAGTTGATGATTAGTGCAGGTCATAGCCTCCTGCACAAGAAACCTGTTTAGACAGGGGACAAAGTTGTTTCTAAAAGTACAGATGAGTCAAAAAGTTATGATAAAATTTCTGTGGTCAGAGGCCTGGTGTAGGCCTCCACTTTCAAGTTCAGTGAACTACTTCATCCTCAGTTCCTACAGAATTCAGTGTCCTTTCTAGCACTGATGATGCTGTATTAAAACTATCTGTATCTGTATGTCTCTGTAGAATACATAAATGAATTAGCACTCAAATAATTAAAGGAGGATATTTTCAAATAGAGGCCAAAAAGAAAATATTCTGCATTTTCAGGACAAAATTATGTGGTAGAAACTCCTTTGGTTTTTGATTAAGTAGTAATGGCAAGTACAGTTGTGTTTTTCAGAAAATTTAGAGAGAACCTAAGTCCGTAGCTGGTCAGTTTGTGGTTGAAAGAGGAAGGACAATCAAGAGAATGTGAAACTTTAAGCTGAATAAATCTAAGAGACTATGAAAGTGCATATTTATGTCTATTTTTTATACCGTAAAAGATCATTAGCCCGGTAATTTCTTATGAACTCTAATTTTGTACAAGGATGAAAAACACTTACCTGGATATGATTCAGGAAGGAACACTGTAGAACAGGGAGAAGAAACCCTTTCACTGTGGTGTCATGGGATTGCTATGAGTCTTCTCCTTTGCTATGACCTCAACTTCTTCACTCTACATTCCATTTCTGATTAAGTGGCTATCCACCCAGGCAGCTGAGGGCATAGAGGAAATCATCTCATTCCCATACTATCAACTGGCTAGATAATGAGTTCAGAGGTGGTGGGGCCTGGAAATTTTAGGATGATTTGAGTTCAAGGAATCCATATAATTACCAAAATAGAGAAGACTATTGCTAAACTCTCATAATTTTATTTTTTATGGTTTTATTTAATATGACAAAATATGCACTATTTAAAGGAATTTGATAGAAAATGTTGCTGTATTTTATACTGCTCACATCTATACATATCTATAAGATATAATACTCTGTCTCTTATTAACACAAAACACTTGAAGTCCTGTTTGTTGACTTATACTATCTCCACGTTCTTAGAATCCTAATAAACAAAAAAGTGTAACTTATATCTAAACCTTAATGTTTTGAAAGAACTAAAAATATGCTCCATTATTAAAGAGTTGTAAAATTGTAAGATCAAATGCAGAAACAGAATCCAAGAGAAATGTCAAACCGTTTTTTATGTTTCTTCCTCAGTAGACAATGCAAGATACATTCATCAAAGACATTAGGATATATATTTTTTCTTCCTCCCTTTTTTCTTTCCCTTCTTATTCCTCTGCCCTCCCCACTTGGGTGCCCCCCAATCTCTATTCAGCCTCTGATTCAGGTTCTTGAAAATTATGTCACTTTCTGTTTTTCATTCCTTACAGTTGCAATGTGGCATTGGCCTTCAAATTGAGCCATTAGAAAAAATGCAATGAAGGAAGCATCCTTCCCAGGTATGTTTCTTCCTCCTGAAGAAACATCGATGGGACAAATAAAGCTGTCGACTGCCACACTGAACCACTTCTTATAACTAAATCCTTTGCCATTTTACTGATAGAGAACTACCCTCTTTTCCTTTCCTTCCTAAAGGTTGCCATGTACTGGAACTTTACTCTGCTTACAGTATTTATTAATTTCTTCAACCTTTTCAAAAACTAAGTTTCTGTTATGCCAGGAATCAAGCAGGGGAAGGGAGGGGTGAGAACAAAACCCTCCACAAATATTAGACTCACATAAAACTAATGACCATTATTTCTATGTCAATATGATTCATGAATTCTTGATTTAATTCTTAATCACATTCCTCAGTGCAATGTAAAAATATGTATATTTTCCAGACAGAAACAAAGAGATAGAATAAGTTATATAGTTGTGCTTTCAACTGACAATTAACTGATAAATAATGTCAATAAATCAAAGTCCAATTCTAACCAAAATAACATATTTTCTCCCATTAGCAAACGAATGATAATGTCCCAATGATAATCCACTGTGATAAAGAGGGGAATCTTTTTTTCTCTGTCACAGTACTACAAGGCCATTTTATGCCCTATTTGATGGCCTGTTCTGTCCCAAATTATACCTACCTCTTGAAAGAGCCAGATGTTGGGAAAGAAGTCTACTTAGATGGGATCTTTTTAGGCTGACTAATCCATTGAGCATTATCAGTAAATTTTCATTTGATATTTGGTAAAAAATATTTTCCAAATATATTATCCCCACTTTCCTGC
This sequence comes from Mustela nigripes, assembly GCF_022355385.1. Classification (NCBI taxonomy): domain Eukaryota; kingdom Metazoa; phylum Chordata; class Mammalia; order Carnivora; family Mustelidae; genus Mustela; species Mustela nigripes. Next base: position 114,535,427 of record NC_081568.1, on the reverse strand, counting down.
CCTCAGAATATATATCCAATGAGAAGTGTCCCATTTTTTTTTATTACTATGTACCGAATTACCATACACTAAACAACTTAAAATAACACCCATTTATTATCCCACTGTTTCTGTAGGTCAAAGGTCTGAATTCTGCTCAGCTAGGTACTCTGCCAAGATGTAACAAAAGGGAACAAACAAGTACCAGCCAGGACAATGGCTAGATCTGAGCCGTGGAATCCTCTTCCAAGCTCATCTGTTCATTAGCAAAAGTCATGTTTTCAGCTGAAACACCCATGGTGACTTGCTTCTTCAAAGTCAATAGCAGACAGAATTTGTGACTTCAAGATTCTTTCTTAAAGGTCACCCAGAATAACCTCCCTTCTGATTGAGTAAAAGCTAACTGATCAGAGGAATTATAATCACATCTGTAAAAATCCCTTTACTTTTTCTATAAAACTTAATTAATTCACAGGGGAAACATCATCATATTCACAGGTTCCATCCATCATCAAAGAGAAGGGATTATACAGGGTATACCCTTTGGGGGGTAGGAATCTTAGGGGACATTCAAGAATCCTACCTACCACATGGAGAAAAGTTAAATTACTTTAATAATTCAGTATACTTTTTACTTTTTAAGTATACCATACACAAAGTCCTTGACTTATGATGGTTCAACTTACAGTTTTTTCACCTTTACAGTAATACAAAAGTGATATGCACTCAGTAAAAACCATACTTCAGATTTTAAATTTTAATCTTGTCTTGGGCTAACAATGTGCAGTAGATATTTCATTACCATACATATAGATACCACATCATCTTTAACCATTCATCTGTTCATGGACACCTGGGCTCTTTCCATCATTTGGCTATTGTGGACATTGCTGCTATGAACATTGGGGGTACCATTCTGTGCCCATACAAATATTCTGTTTTTCACCTTCAGTTGAGTATTAGAGAAATTACATGAGAAATTGAACACTCTGTTATCAGGTAGGCATTGGTTTAGGTGATTTTGCCCAACCTAAGCTAAATTAAATGCTCTGAGCACATTTAAGAGAGGCTAGGCTAGGCTATGATATTCACTAAGTTAGGCATTTAAATGCATTTTTTATTTATGATATTTTCAACTTATGATGGGTTTATTGAGACATAACCTTGTGTTAAATTGAGGAAGATATGTGTCTTTTTATTCTAAAGCTATTATGAGTGACTTTTAATTTTACACCTATTTATTCCATACTTTAATTTCAACAAAATCTCTTTTTCCTACTTTCCTCCATCATACTCCCCAATCAACCAAATCCTTAGTGTCACTTTTTTTCTCTCACTATGATCTTGAGCTGCTGAGAGATCTCCTAAGAAGGCAGAACACTGGTGTTTTCACAATCTGGCACCATGCCTCTACCTCATTAGTGAGTGCAGTTATGCATATTAAAGAAATAAGTCATTCTAGGGACTACTCTATGTCAGAGTACCTTCATTTAAATGAAATCAGAACATTAATTTGGGATTCCTGAAAAAAAAAAAAGCTTTATTACAGTTAGATTTCTTCTTCATACCAACTTACAAACTAATAAAAAATTGGGACGGCTGGCACTGAGGTTATATGGGCCAAGTCTTGTCCACTTTTTCTTTTACACATTGCCTTGAATTATTCCTAAATCCTACTCCATAGCTCCACTGACTGCAGGTATCAAATAGTCCACCTAATCTATCCCACTCTTAACATCACGTCTGGAAAATCTACAATGTGAACTTCCTGAGGGGTTAAACTACATTGCCCTGGTGGGTTTGTTTGTTTGTTTGTTTGTTTTTCATATTCACAGATTCAATGCAACACAGAGAGTAAAGAACTTGAAATACATTCAAGAAATAGAACTGAGGGATTCTACTCTTCAACCTGGCATTCGAGGTGTCCATACTTAAGCTCACAGATAAATTCCACTTATCAATGAGATCATAGGATAATTGTCTTTCTCTGATTGACTTATTTAGCTTAGCATAATACCTTCTAGTTCCATCCATGTTGTTGCAAATGGCAAAAATTCATTTTGGGGTTTTTTTGGTGGCTGAGTAGTATTCCAGTGTGTCTGTGTGTGTGTAGAGAGAGAGATACATCTTCTTTACCCATTCATCTGTCTGTCCCAGGACACCTGGGCTCTTTCCATAGTTCTGTTATTGTGGACATTGTTGCTATAAACATTGGGATACAGGTGCCCCCTCAGACCACTACATTTGTATCTTTGGGGTAAATACCCTGTAGTGCAGTTCCTGGGTCATAGGGTAGCTCTATTTTCAACTGTTTGAGGAACCTCCATACTGTTTCCAGAGTGGCTGCACCAGTTTATATTCCCACCAACAGTGTAGGAGGGTTCCCCCTTCTCTGCATACATACCAACATGTCATTTCCTGACTTACTAATTTTAGTCATTCTGACTGGTGTGTGGTGGTATCTCATTGTGATTTTGCTTTTGATTTCCCTGATGCTAAGATATGTGGAGCAATTTTCCATGGGTCTGTTGGCCATTTGGATGTCTTCTTTGGAGAAATGCCTCTTCATGTCTTTTGCTCATTTCTTGATTGATTATTTGTTCTTTGGGTGTTGAGTTTGATAAGTTCTTTATGTATTTTGGATACTAGCTTTTTATCTGATATGTAATTTGCAAATATCTGCTCCCATTCAGTCAGTTATCTTTTGGTTTTGCCAATTGTTTCTTATGCTATGTAAAAGCTTTTTATCTTGAAGTCCCAATAGTTCATTTTTGCCTTTGTTTCCCATATTATCTCACTGATATTTGGAATTTAAGAAATAAAACACAGGATCATAGGGGAAGAGAGGAAAAAATAAAATAAGATGAAACCAGAAAGGGAAAGAAACCTTAAGAGACTCTTAATCATAGGAAACAAACGGAGGTTGCTGGAGGGGAAGGAGGTAGAAAGATGGGGTAACTAGCTGATGGACATTAAGGAGGGCATGTGATATAATGATCACTGGGTATTATATAAGACAGATGAATCACAGACCTGTACCTCTGAAACCAGTAATACATTTTATGTTAATTAAAAAAAAAAAAACCTCACACATATTTTCCAAAACTTGTTAGCTCCTATTCTTCTCCAAGTCCTCTTTGCTATGCCCTTTTTCCCTATAAGGTGTCACTCAGTGTTTGCCTTATATCATTCCGATAGTGTCCTCCTCATCGCAGTGTTACTTCATCCGCAGAATTTTTGGTGGTTCAACTTATTCCCCATTCTGTCAGTTGAGAACAACACTCCCACCATTCAATATTCATATTACTCATTCTATACCTCAGTTGTCATCCTTTTATATTCTACAGGTTTTTGCAGTTATTTATATAGACATTTTAATTCTTCAACAGATTTTAAGGTTCTTGGGAGAGATATTTTTTATCTCCCACGAAATTTGACACCCTCAGCAGACACTAAATAAATAAATAATTCTTTAAAGAATCAAAAAATTCTTATAAGCATTATAAAAATTATCATAAGGCTTAAAAAATCAATTTTTAAAAAGTACAGATACTTTTCTGTAATTTTAGATAATCGCTAAGAAAAATAAGCAAAAATAAGCAATGTTATTTCTCTCTTATTACCAAAATCCTTTTGGGTGAATATTTAGTAACTAATGGTGTTTTGAGTTTAATCAATGTACTTTTTAAAAATTTCTTCTTATGGTTATCCTAATATTCCATCTAACTAATAGCATAATATATAAATTATAGGAGAAAAATATTCTTAGAACTGAAATACCTTAAAGTGTCATTTTCACTTGAATATGACATACCATATATTTTACATCCATTCTTATGATGTATTATCCAACTAAACTTTAAAATAATAAGCCTAATATAAATATGCCTTCTTTATTTTATTTTCATTGAAATATAATTGACATATAGTATGTTAATTTATATAGTATGTTAATTTCAGGTGTACAACTTCATGGTTCAACATTTGTATATAATATGAAATTATTACCAGAGTAAGTATAGCTATCATCTATCACCGTGCAAAGTTAACACTTGATTTACATACTTTGGTGCTCCCATGTTAGGTGCATATATATTTATAAGTGTTTTTTCTTCTTGCTGGATTGACCCTTTTATCATTATAGAGTATTACTTGCTGCATTCTTTGTTTTAAAGTCTATTTTGTAGTACAGCTATACCAGGTCTCTTTTTTCCATTTGTATGGAATACTTTTTTTTTACAATCTTTCATTTTCAAACTGCATCTTTACAGTTACAGTGAATCTCTTGTAGGCAGTACATACATGTATCTTGCTTGTTCGTTTGTGTATCTTGTTTTTTAACCCATTCTGCCACTCTGCCTTTTAATTAGAGACTTTAGTCCATTTACATTTTAAGTAATTATATATAGATATACATACTTATTATTTTGCTCATTGTTCCTGGTTATTTCTGTGGTTCCTCTGTGTCCCCTTATTCTTCTCTTGCTCTCTTCCCTTGTGGTTTGAAGACTTTCTTTAGTGTTATAATTAGGGTCCTTTTTCATTTATTTTGTATCTTTATTACAAGTTTTTCCTTTGTGACTATCATGAGGTTCAAATGTAACCAACTAAATACATAACAATATATTTTAAGTTGATAGCAAATTAAATTCGAATACATTCCAAAACTCTACACTTTTGCTTCCCTTCCATGTTTTTGATGCCACACTTTACATCTTTTTATTTAATGTATATCCCTTAACTAATTACTGTAGTCTTAATTAATTTTAGCACTTTGGTCTTTTAATCCTCACAGTAGGTTTGTATGTGATTCATCCACTACTTTTTTTTATATATTTATCTTCTTCAATGAGATTCTTCCTTTTGTATATTCTCTTGTTATTAATTAGGGCCATTTATTTTCAGCTTAAAGAAGTCCCTTTCACATTTCTTCTAACGTTTAGTAGTGATAAATTCCTTTAGCTTCTGCTTATCTAAAAATTCTTTATCTATTAATTTTGTGTGATAGCCTTGCCAGGTAGAGTATTCTTGGTTGGAAGTTTCCTTTTTCCTCTCAACATTTTGCATATCCCATGCCTCTTTCTTCTGATCTGCAAAGATTCTATTCAGAAATCTTCTGATAGCCTTATGGATTTCCCCTGTATGTAACAATTTGTTTTCTCTTATTGTTTTTAAGATTCACTCTTTAGGGTTTACTTTTGACATTTTAATTGTAATATGTTTTGATGTGGATCACTTTGGGCTCATCTTACTTGAACTGTCTGGGCTTCCTGGACCTGGATGTCTGTTTTTTTCCCTAAGTTAGGGAAGTTTGCAGCCATTATTTCTTCAAATAAGTTTTCTAGTTCTGTCTCTTTCTCTTCTGATACCCCTATAATGTGAATATTATACAAATATTATATATTTGTCCTACAGATCCCTTAAAAATTATCTTCATTTTTTTAATTCTTTTTTTTTCTTTTTCCTGCTGCTATTCTGTCTGGGTGAGTTTCATTGCTTTGTCCTCCAACTTGCTGAGATGCTCTTCAGCATCATATAACCTGCTCTTGAACCACCATAGTGTATTTTTCAGTTCAGCTATTGTATTCTTCAGCTGTGACTTCTGTTTGGTATTTTTTATATTTTTTTATCTCTGTTAAAGTTCTCCCGTGTTCATCAATTCTTTTCCTGAGTTTGGTGAGCATCTTTATGAACATTATCTTGAATTTTCCATTAGACAGATTACTCATCTCTATATTGTTAATATCTTTTTCTGAGGTTTTGTTTTGTTCTTTCATTTGAAATATGTTTCTTTGTTTCCTCATTTTGCTTGGCTCTCTGTGTTTGTTTCCATGTGTTAGGGAAGGAACCACCTCTCTCAGTCTTGAAAGAGTGGCCTTCTATAAATGTTAATAATCCTCATTCAACCTTGTCCTTTCTCTTGGTTTTCTCTAAAACCTTAGGGAAAGTCTAAATACCTTGATTTAGTTTTTATGTCCCCATTGCTGAATGTATGCAAAGACCTGTCAGTTTTCCAAATGGAGAAATCTTATTTAGCAGCTAGTTTCAGGCTGATCAGAAGCCAGATCCAGAGGCAGCAGCTTTTTTTTTTTTAATAATTTTTTATTTTTTATAAACATATATTTTTATCCCCAGGGGTACAGGTCTGTGAATCACCAGGTTTACACACTTCACAGCACTCACCAAAGCACATACCCTCCCCAATGTCCATAATCCCACCCCCTTCTCCCAAACCCCCTCCCCCCAACAACCCTCAGTTTGTTTTGTGAGATTAAGAGTCACTTATGGTTTGTCTCCTTCCCAATCCCATCTTGTTTCATTGATTCTTCTCCTACCCCATAACCCCCCATGTTGCATCTCCACTTCCTCATATCCGGGAGATCATATGATAGTTCTCTTTCTCCACTTAACTTATTTCACTAAGCATGATACGCTCTAGTTCCATCCATGTTGTCGCAAATGGCAAGATTTCATTTCTTTTGATGGCTGCATAGTATTCCATTGTGTATATATACCACATCTTCTTGATCCATTCATCTGTTGATGGACATCTAGGTTCTTTCCATAGTTTGGCTATTGTGGACATTGCTGCTATAAACATTCAGGTACACGTGCCCCTTTGCTAAAGAACATAAGGGGTAAGACATGCTCACTGGCTTCAGAAAGGCAGCAGGAAAATGTCTTGACTGTGTGCACTCTCCAGTTTCAGGAATATAGCAAGAAAGTGCCTTGTCTGTGTGCATGTGCTGGCTTTAGGCCAGGAGCAGAATATTGTGACTACTTATATTTGCCAGCCCCAGCCAGGGAGTAGGGGAATGTAGCAAAACCTGTGCTCTCCAGCTTCAACAAGGCAATGGGATTGCCATGATAACTCACCCCACCTGTTTGAGAAAGGTGGGAGGAAGGTGCCACAACCAAGCTCATCCACTTGTGCTAGCAGAGTGGATAGATAGTGCAACACTGGTATTTGCCAGCACCTCCATCATTAGGAGGAGTTTCATCTGACCCTACCCCTTCAGAAGATGCTTTTAAATTAGCAAATGAATTTTCTTTCCATATAACCTAGACACTTCTCAAAGTGCTAATTTTCCCTAGATCTCATGGTGAGGGAAACCACCTGCAAGCCCTATAAAGGGGGAATCTGTTTCCTCTAGCATTTTAGGTCCCTTGGACATTAGCCTCATTGATTTTCTAAGCCAGACATTTTGGAGGCTTATCTCTCCAATGCAGATTCCAAAGGTTAGGGTGCTAGATATGGGGCACTAATCCCTCACTCCTCCAACAGAACTGCCAGACTGGTAAGTTCCCTCCCTACTAAGTGCTGCTGCACCAAGAGATGGGATTTGGGCAATATCATGTCTGACTCTCCTACCCTCTCCATGTGGTCTTTTTATCCTTTGCTGTGGAGAAGCAGTTCATCTAATTTTCAGATCTTTTTCAGAAGCAAATTATCCATTTTTAGCTGTAGATCTGATGTGTTCATGGGATGAGGAGAGTTCAGAATCTTCTTATACTGCCATCTGGCAGAAGTCTCCCCAGTGCCTTTGTTACTGATAATACTAAGTGCCAAAGAAATCCCAAATGACCTAAATTCTATAAATTACAATTTCTGGTTAGAATTAAAATGTTCACTTTAAAAGGAAATATTTCACAAAATTTCATTAATTCAGTTATAATTATATATGATGAGGGGAAGGGGAAGATGAAGTAGAACATTAATAGAAGCTTCTTCTACTGATGATGACTTTCCTTGTTTTGACCTTCCTATGGCAGATATTTAAATTTTGTTTGCTTTCTTTATATGGAATGCTTAAACATTTAGCTTATCTAAGGTGCAATGACCTGAATAATAGAAGCAGAGAAAACTGCTAATTTAGAGATTTTAAATGGGTAAACCTTGTAAATGGATTATGGAAATTTAAACATAACAAATCAGCTTTAATCATGTAGTTAATGAACTTCCACAATTTAACTGTGAACTTTCAAATGTTGGGTTATGTTTATAGTCAAAGTCAAGTATGCGTAAGCCAAGGGTACATAAGAAACAATTTAAAGGTCTTTATAACTTTTAGAGACTTCTGATGCTTTCTCTGAGTTTATAATATTTTCTGCACACCAATCTAGTAACCAAGCTAATCTTAAACTACTTCATCTAAATTTTGATTAGAATTGGCATCCTCCTTCCCCTGAAACTAATACTACACTATATGTTAACTTGAATTTAAATAAAATCTTGAGATAAAAAAAAATCTTGACATCCTACTACAGACTGAGTTTATTAGAGGCAGATATTTGTGTTCTGATATTCATTTCTCTTTCTACTCTTATGAGTTACATATAGAGTAGTCAAGTGAATCAAACTCTGTAGTGCTTCAGAACCAAACTACTATTTTTCAACCTGATTACTACAGAGAACATATGGAGCATGAACCCTGGCCTAAAAATTCTCATCATCTCTCTCATCATTACCTGTGAAAGCATTTCATCATAGTTTGAATCCTTTATGTTAGAGGTTGGCTGAGGCCTGGAGTAAAGAATGAAAATGTGACAAATGGCCACTTATTGGTCATTAACTATCATGATTAGAGCAGTCTGCCTCTCAGAGTGAGGGTCAGCATTAAGAAATGAAACCATTCTTTAGAATATCCTCTTGATAGAAATGAAGCTGTTCATTATCTGATCATTAGGGTCCATGCCAAATAAAACACATCTCTCACACAACCAAAGTCCTAATTGTTCATTTAGTTATTGGCTTAAACGGGAAGCAATGAAAAAAAAAAAAAGCAAATAACTAAGCAACTGTGCAATCTTCAGACCCTTATCTAAGTGCAGGATGATGTTTAATGCTAACAAAATAGCTCAGGGCAAATACATACTGAGAGCAACTCTGAGAGATTATATGTGGCACCCAGCCACATATAGAACTACAGCTATTGGTTTAGCTTAAAATTGTAGTAATTGCTACCTTGCCTCACTACTGAAGTAACAAGTCTCAAAAAAACTTAATTAAAATACTTGAAAATCGGTTTTTTTAAGTTACATAAATATAAACTAAAGAATTATCATGCTTAGGAATGATAAATAGGTAAAGGAAAAGATCACAAAAAAAATTAGAGAGACCCACACGATAGTGTATGTAGAAACAGCATAAAAATGCACAAAGACAGTGGCAATAGTGACAAACATCTTGATGCTAGCAGCAATATAAGGCAAGATTGTTTATTGGGTATTTGAGAATTCTCAGTTTTCCTCAAATACTTACATATTAATTTTATAGTGCTTGGAAATATCAGCTAAGTCAAATGAGCCTTAGTCCTCACATTAAGAATAAGTGATTGATACCTACCTTAACTTATTGGGTTATTGGAAGGAATTAAGAAGCTGCTTCAGAAATTTTGAAGTATTCTGGGATTCATAAAGGCTAGGAAAAAATATGGTTGACCTGGCTCCTCCCCTTGGCTCAAAGCCCTGAACTATTGTCAAGGAGAGAAGATATATCCATTAGGTAGAATACTGTTGAAAAAAGTGTTACATTCTTTAGTTTTGGGCTTTACTTGTTTGGGCTGTATACGTAAGGAGCTAAACTAATTTGATCTCGTGATTACCTTTAGTTTCGAGGGTACCCTTTTAAATCTTTTTTCCTCTTTCTTCTGTTGAGCTATCCTCCTCCTTATCTTTTGATCTACAGAGCTAAAATGATCTCAGTAGGGCAGGAAGGAGAAAAAAGGAAGGCAAAGACTTAGGGTTTTCTTAAGAGTTTCCAATGATGGTGAATAGGAACCTTGGACTCCTTCTAAGCTATTATCTAGTACTGTTCACAGTGGTAGAAATGAGGTCATAAATTCAGAGTTAAATGTTTATGGATCCAGAAATTTAAAAATATGTATTCAGTTCTTAGATCTCTCCAAAATCAGAGGGTAGGGAAAGAGGACCATGATGGTAATGATATCTTAGTGCTGCTATCTAGTCTTAAGACTTAATCTTAAGACATGTGACCTATCCCACATTTAACAATCCCAGGGCATCGAGAGTGTTCCATTAAAAACAAAGAACAGATGTTGGAACAAGATCACACAGGCAGAGTAGGAGGAAACCTTCATTCAAAAGGGAGAAGGAAAATCAAAGAGATGGTTAAATTGAAAAATGTTCTAGAATTAGTTGACAAAAACAGTGCTGTTGGACAGTTTAGAGGCAGCACATAAATCAAAAATTGAAAGGTAAAAGGATTTCAACTATTGAAAGGAGAAGAAAGTTGCTCAAAATCTACAACAAATGATAGAACAGGCATACCTTGGTGACTTAAAGAAAAGAGAAAGAGATTAAGAGGTTCCTAGGACATGGAGCCAAGACAGATTTCATGGGCACCAAGCTATGTAGGCACAAAAGACCCCCACATGGTTTAATGCTTTGTCAGCATATTGAAATTTTTAATAATATTTAAACAAGAAATTCTGCATTTTCATTTTGCAATGTGTCCACAAATTATGCAGCCAATCATTCTAAGAGTCCTTGAAAGTATCATTCTACCCCACATGTAAAACCCCTTATAAGATTCTCTTTGCTGCGTTATAATAACCAACCCATGAGAGTGAATCAAGTCCCCAAAGCTGGCATACTCTTAATGAAGAGAACATACAGGAACTGGCAGCAAGTATAGGGATAGAGGATAGAAAAATAATACCAAGAAAAAAAACTGTTGTAAAAGTATCTTGATATTTTAAAGAAAAATTCCCCTTATCAACGATCAACAAGCTTATTTCACAACAGCCAACAACACAGTAAACAGATAAGAGAACTTCCCAAATACCTTCTTCACTGAAAAAAAAAAGACTTTCCAGACACAGTAAGTATGCCACATTTGCACTGACTATGCATTTAAGTAGCTTTTATTTTATCAATAAAATAATGTAAAGGCTATGAGGAGGTATAATTTGTTATGATTTATAAACTATTTGTTAGGGAATAAAATCTTATGGATTTATGTTTACTCCCCCCCCTTTCTTTTTACTATTTATAGCAATTGTAAAAAATTAAATGATTATGAAAAGAAAACTTCTATTTTAAGATGGCAGACTAGAGCATATGATTTACAGAAAACTCTGCCGGTCTTGTCCGGCAATATAACACAAATACATTTTGTTACAAATAGCCTAAGTAGATTTTTTTTTCCTATCTAACTGTATTTCTCCTTTGATCAACAATTTTGCCTTTGATGGCATAAAGAGTAAGTCATTTTCTATCACAGTAAAGATGTCAGAGTCAAATAGCTAATTTCTTTTAAAATGAATGACCAGAAATATTTAGTCCATCCAAACTGAGTTTTTTCAGGAATCTATCTAATTGCATAATTTAAATAACCTACAAAAATTTCAGCATAGTCATAAAAATACCAATCCAGTGAAGAGCCAAAATTTCAATGTGGTTTGTTAAAAGCTCAATGACCTTTGTTGGATGACTCTGCAAGCTTCAAGAACTCATGTAGAGTTGACTGGTGTCACGGTCATGCTTCTAGTAGAGTATGACCTTCAATCAAGGGGGCAGCAAAATATCAGTGATGAAACATGCATGGAAAAGGACCTACTGACTTGCAAGAATTTTCCTGGACATTATCTAACCTCCTGTGTCAGAGCAAAAGATCAAATGCTGAATGAAATTTTAATAAGTGCTGCTTTTAGAAGAGAAATAGCTAGCAGTTTATTTTCTGATAAGAAAGAAGAGGAATAGAAAATAGTTGACTTTCTGATTTATCTGTATTTCTAAAACCTAGAATAAAGACAAATAAATTACACATATTTTCCCAGGCCCTAGGAATACAATAAGGATGGCTACAAAGAGAAATCTCAATTTGGATGCTCCTTGAATATTCTTGAAAATAAAATATATTGACTTTAAGATGTGTATTAAGGAGGGCATGGATTTGCAAGGAGCACTGGATATTATATACAAACCAAGAATCATGGAACACTACATCAAAAACTAATGATGTACTATATGGTGACTAACATAACACAATAAAAAAAAGGGAAAAAAGTAAGATAGTTTCTAGATAGATACATAGTTTCTCTCTCTTACTCACTATATATATATTGCCATTCTTCTGATTGCTAATAGGAACCACTGGGATCAAAAGAAAAAAATATACAGTGTACCTGATATGGTGAGCTTTCAACAACTTTTACTGAAGTATAGTTGACATGCAATATTATATTAGTTTCGGTGTGCAACATGGTGATTCAACATTTATATATATTATAAGATGATCACCCCAGTAATATATATATTACAAGATGGTCACCACAGTATTACAAGATGATCACCACATCTAATCACCTTCTATCACCATACAAACTAAAATATTATTGACTATATCCCCTATGTTTTACCCACATCCCTGTGACTTACTTATTCTATAACCAGAAATTTGAATCTCTTAATCCCCTTCATATTAACCCATTTCCCTACTTCTCCCCAACAACCACTAGATTATTCTCTGAATCTACAAGTCTGCTTCTGTTGTGTTTCATTTGTACATTTGCTTTGTTTTTTTAGATTCCACATATAAGTTAAGTCATACAACATTTGTCTATATTTGGATGACTTATTTCACTTAGAATAACACCATCTAGGTCCATTAATAATGTTGCAAATGGCAGGATTCTATTCATTTTTATGGCTAATATTCCATTGTATACATATACCATATCTTCTCTATCCATTCATCCACTGACAAACACTAGCATTGCTTCCATATCTTAGCTATTGTAAATAATGTTGCAGTGACCAAAAGGGAGCATATACCTTTCTGAATTAGTATTTTTATTTTCTCTGGATAAGTACCCAGAAGTGGAATTTGTAGATTCTTTGGTAGTTTTGTTTTTAATTTTTTCAGGGATGTCCAAATTGTTTTCTCTAGTGGTTGAACCATGCAAATAGTGCATGAGGGTAACCTTTTCTCCAATACTTTCTCTTACCTGTCATCCTCTCTAACAACTTGTTATTTCTTAACTTTTGGTAATAGTCATTCTGATAGGTGTACAGTAATATCTCATTGTGGTTTTGATTTCTATTTTCCTGATGAGTACTAATGTTGAGTATCTTTTCTTGTGTTTGTTGGCCATCTATATGTCTCCTTCGGAAAAAATGTCTATTCAGGACCTCTGCCCATTTTTTAATCAGTTTTTCTTTGGTGTTGAGTTGTATGAGCTTTTTATATATTTTAGACATATGATTATTGAATATATCATTAATTTAAGATATGATGTAATAATCTTCAGGTTTTCACCCTAAGTAGAGCTTCAAATTCAGTATCATAAAAAAATTAAGATTCTCAGAAAATCTCACATGCCATTTCTGTTCTTCCCATGACAATGTGACAACATATAAACACATGGAAGCCTATGAATAACAGAAGTGTTGTGCCTGGGGCAAAAACAGAAGAGTTCATACATTTGTGGAGCAAGCTTAGTGATGGGTCCAGACAGGACTATTGCTGGTACCGTCTGCTCCTTGGGAAACAAATACATTAAAAAAGGCACTATTTGAAAATGTCTTCTAGTGTTTCACCCTTACAATGCTTCCTTTCATAATACATTAACAACCATAAGCTCAACATCTCCGCATGTAGAGTGGATTGAACAAGTGCCACATTCAGAGGGCATGCCTCAGAAAACAAATTTTTCTTTCAGTTCTCTGATATCTGTATTTCTGCCTCAGTTTTGTAAGGTCCATAGTGTCATTAGAACAATGAATGTAAATCAAATAACATTCCAAAACATCATTTAAGCAAGTTCCTGATAATGTGACAAAACTCATCCCAAAGCATGAGCTAATACAAGTATTTCATGATGACTGAGGTCAGTAAGTCACAATGGGGTTTTGAAATAAACAGGACTTACAAGATCAACAATGATGCTGGTAAAGAAAAAAGTGCAGAGTTTATTATGTAACAAGGTGATTTAAAATGGTGTGAAAAGATTTAAGCATAAAATTGACCCATGGAAACACTTGACTTCATAGAATTTGGCTTTGAGTTTAATTAGCCCATATAGATGAGAAACTTATGGAGTATCTAATTTAGATCATGATCTACCTGAAACATAGGGAAAACCTGATTCCACCTTAGTTTGTTCCAGGACTCTACAGTCAATCTCTCTCCTCTTATTTGTATAGCAACTAACAGCAGCCCAGGAATTACAATTGACAAAAGGTCATAATAAGATTTAATTTATGCTAGATGATAAAATCTTAACATATCAAAATCTCCTGGTAGTGCTGAAATGTGAGATCATCTCTCTTTCTCAAATTATCACCATAACCAACTAATTATTCATAGGACTTCTAAGACATGTCAGCATGGAAAGCATTTTATAAACACAAGCAGTGCTCAAGTGAAGAAGAACTAAAGTATTCCAGGACTCTCAGTTGCTTGACAGGATTTAAACAAAAAGGAATTATTTCATTTAGAGACAATGAAAAAGTCATGCAAGAATATGTGAAAGAATAGGTAGAAGCAACAGATATTGCATTTCTTGATTACATCAACTCTTTTATCCTTTATTTGCATTTTTTATATATTCACTTTCTAATGCCTGGAATATAAGTATTTTTTTAAATGAGTCTGTGTGTCTACTTTACTTAAATATTCTTGATACACTATTAATTAGGTTGATTTTTCACAACGTAAGTATAAATAATTATTCATAGCAGTACTTACTTATCTCTTATTTTCTAGGCAAAGAAAGATCATAGTGAACAAAATACACATTGTCTACTCCCAAGTATTTACAGTTTAGATGCAAAGACAATTCAATGTGTATCTGTGTTGGTATTTTATTTTTGTGAACATAATTCACGTCTTGAAATAAAACAGACATTGTTTACCCCACCATCTGACTTAGAAATAAAATGAATATTTGCTTTTTTTTAATGTTAAAAAAGTATAAAAATAACTTTAACTGAAACAAGTAAACAAGCATGTATGTCATTAAACATAAACATCCAGAAGAATGAATTTGAGAAGTCATAAAGAAAATTCCATTAGAAAGGGTTGGGCTGGGACTAAAGAGACATTGAAACAATTCCCATAGAGTGGGTCACATTTGTCAAGGAGTTTATGTTCAGTGTCCTTGTGGTCATGACAGATTTTTTAAGGTTTCTTCAAATGTTTATGTCAAGCATTGCTAGCCAAGAGTTGTGTCAAATATGCCTTTCACGTTTATAGAACCATGAATTCAATAATAACTTTTAAGTTATTATCAAGATCAATGGCTAAACAAAAAATATCTTCTATAAAAACAATTTTTTATAATTAGCTCAGCTCTTCTTTCTCAAGGTTCTTTCCCTTAAAATAGTTCTTAAATGAATGGTATTACCTTAATATTATAAGAAGTATAACTTTTCCCTGCCATCTTATTTATTATAAAATTATATTCTGAAAATATTACAAGAACTTTATAAAACACTGCATTTAAAAATTATTTCTGGCATACACATTTGACATTGTGGCCTCAAAAGTGTATAATCTTCTATTCATTATATACTATCCAGAAGAAGTAGTTCAACCTTTAAAAATGTGACCATAAAAGAAGCAATTTTAATTATAAAAACCTTGAAAAATTAGATCCACAAGCTGTGGCAAACACAGAATCTTTGGGAGCCTACCCATTCCTGAGAAAGAAGAAATTCTTATAAGCCAGGGAGTCAACGCCAACTTATTTCTGTTAAAATAATTTTATCACATAACAGCTACATATTTTAAAATATTTAATAGTTGTATGATATTCCATTATACAACTATAACATAATGTAATCAACTTTGTAGTATTAAATATTCATTTTATAATTTTGACTATTATAAAAATGCTATGATGCATATACCTTTATACATTAATACCTATACATATCTCCAACACTTTCTTTGAAAGTGCAGTAGTTTAATAAACTGGCTATTTTAGGAGTTATAATGTATTATTTCCTCTAAAAATATATCCATATTCATCCGTACAACAAAAATAACATGGCTAACTAAACCAGTTTCACAATGGATGTCATATTTTAAATGTGTTCCAGTAAGACAGACAAAAGTAATATGTATTGTTATTTGTATTTATTTTATGAATATTAAGGATAAGCTTTTTTCCTAGTTAACCATTCAATGAATGCAGACTGTTAGCCAGAAAGAGTGGGCTGATTAAAAAACATGACCACTAATGCAAAAAGTTTTAGAAAAGCAACCTCTGCGAATACAAAGAAGCATGTGGAAGGTTTAGGGAGATGGAGGATATTCTGTATCTTGATTGTGGTAGTGATCATACAGCATTTGCCGCAACTTGTCAAAATGTACAGTTAAAAAGGGTGAATTTTACTATACATAAATTATAAATCAATAAACCTGACTTTAAAAAAGGCCAAGAATATTCATACTGTGCACACTGGTAACCCCAAAAATGAAAAGTAAAAGTAAAAAAAAAAAAAGTAAAATAGTGTACCAAAAGTTTAAATGCATAAATCAAAAAAATTATTTCAAAATTAAAGAACACTTGAATATACATATTGAAATGGCACATTGTAACCCAGGAAAAATTGACACAGAACAATACAAATCCCTATTTTACTGAAGTAACTAAGCTTTAAGATAAAACAAATGAAACTTAGATAAAAGTTAAGTCACCCATGTGGCAGGAAAATTAGGCTATTAAATAAAAAAGAACAAAAACCACTGATTTCACAGGAGTTAATTCAGGTACCTAATGTGTAGCTAACTTATTCAATAAATATTTTTCCACATGTCATATTGAGGCAGGACATTGATATGAGGCTAATATTTTCCATATAAAGTAGGACATTTTTGTTTGTTACAGCTCAAGAGCGAATACTTCATTTGATAATTCTTGGTAAAGAGAACTTTAAAATATACAGAAATAAGACTTTTCGTGGATGCAAAAGGAACATTACATGCAATGATTAAATCTTTTTTTTTTTTTCCAGAACATATAAATTTTTTAAAAGGAGAGCTGATCGTAAGAATAGCAGATCTGGCAGGAGGACATTTTTAAGGTGGCTAAATGAGAATTAAGGTATTAAACCTGAAAGGTCCTAACAAAATGAAAGGGACTTAATACATATTTTATATCAGGGACTTTTACCGGCATAAGTATAATTCAGGTGGACAGAGTTGTGATAAACTAGAAAATTAAGAAGTTGGGGAGCATGGAGTGCAAAAGCTAGTCAGGTTGGTAAGTCTAGGAAAGCCTCAGTGACATACCATGTAGGTCTCACACCAACACCTGGGCTTCTGGCTGAGGTACTGCCTACCAGAAGGAGCTTCCCTCTAGAGGCATGGGTCTTTATTTTGTGAAAGACCAGTAACTCATTCCCTTCAGGTAAGTAAGCTTCCTTGATTCTCAGAAGATTTCAAACTCCAATAGATTTGCCAATGACTAATCTGATTAACTGATAATAATTAATGAAGCTTATTTAAAATATATAAAGAACTTACAAATCAATACCCAAAAGAAAAATAATAATCCAATTAAAAATAGGCAGACACATGAAAAGACACTTCTCCAAAGAAAATATCCACATGACCAATGGACACATGAAAAGATGCTCAACATCACTCATCATCAGGGAAATGCAAATCAAAACTACAAGAGATACCACATCACACCTGTCAGAATGACTAAAATCAAAATATAAGAAAAAATAAGTGTTGGCAGGATGTGGAGAAAAAGGAACACTTGTGCACTGCTCGTGGCAATGCAAACTGGTGGAGCCACTGTGGAAAACAGTATGGAGATACCTCAGAAAGTTAAAAAATAGAGCTACCCTATGATCCAGTAATCACACTACTGGAATAGTATGATTTCAAAAGATTAAAAAGCTACCCAAAGAATACAAAAACACCAAGACAAAGAGATACACACACCCCAATATTTAGAGGCAGCATTATTTACAATAAACAAATTATGGAAGAAGCCTCAGTGTCCAATGATAGATGAATGGATAAAGAAAAAGGTGGTACACACGCACACACACACACACACACACACACACACACAACCAGAATATTATTCAGCCATAAAAAAGAATGAAATCTTGCCATTTGCTCTGACATGGTTAGAGCCACAGGGTATAATGCTAAGCAAAATAAGTCAGTCAGAAAAAGACAAATCCTATATGACTTCATTCATCTGTGAAATTTAAGAAACAAAACAAATGAGCAAAAGAAAAAAGAGAGAGGAAATCCAAGAAACAAACTAAAACTATTGAGAACAAACTGACAGTTACTAGAGGGACATGGGTGGGAGGAGGCATGAATCAGGTGTCGCGGATTAAGAGTACACGCTCTTCATGAGCACGGATGTAATGTGTAGAATTACTGAATCCCTATATTGTACACCTGAAACCAATGTAACACTGCATGTTGACGACACTAAAATTGAAATAAAATTTTTAAAATTTAATTAATGAAGCTGACCTTACTTTTCAGTTGCTCCATTCCACTCTAAGACATACATTTGTTGTTGTATTATAAAGCTGTCAGTGAATTCGAACTTGCCCCTTTGTTTCTCCAAGCAGCTAGAATTATCTCTTCCTGTACTTAAAAAAAGTGTATATGTATATTATTAAACGTTGTCTTGATATAAAATTTGACAACCCCACATTTTCTCCATTTCTTTCTTTGATAGGTTGGGTTGGCACATTACTGTTCTGCTTGCCTTTATTCAGGGCATTTTCAATTTCTCTTCTGCATAGGTAAGTGATGTGATGTTCCAGGTGACTGGGTAGTTCGCCATCCTTAAACACATAATTTCCTACTTGGCTTCCTTATGCCAAGCAGACTTGAACACATTCAATACATTGAAGTGCAGAGGATTTCCTCCATTTGCATTTTAAATATTTCATTATCCCATATACCTTCCATAAATCTAGATAATTCCCTCTTCCCATCTAACATAAGGTTGTGCTCTCAGCAAGCCTGTAGAGTAAATCTACAGTTAACCAAGGAGGTCAAATATGAGGCATTCTGGGTGAACCAGATGTAACCTTTAAGTAATACAAACCTTCGTATTTTATCTCATATTGTTTATGAAAATCCACTTCACTGCCTCAGATAACATAGAACAAATCTGATATTTCTTTGATTCAACATTTCATGCTATTTGGAAGGTCAACATTATGAATATCAATTATTTTGATAGTGGGGATAGGCAATAGTAAGAATGTAATTATATCTATAAAAACTTTAAAACACTGAAATCGAAATTAGACCTAGTGTAACATATATTAGGATATACCAGCTCTCGGGGAGAGAACAGATTCAGAAGGGTTTTGTACAGCTCAGCCTTTCAGTAGCCACAAGCTCTCCTAAGTCAAAAACTTCTTTGTTAGGTCTTAAGGAAAAGGGATATTTATCTAGCCTGAACAATCATTGAGCCACACAGAGCTCTGACACTATCAAGGACTCCTGCCTGTTTAGTTAAGAGGATTTTGATGGTATTTCTGTTATTGTGAACTCTGGCATCCAAACATGGATAGCAAATATGCTGAGGTTTTTGGCATAATGGCTTCAAAAAATGGTGTGTTTATTCTGTAAAAGCACTACTTAGAAGGATGCCTGGGTCCCTCAGTCAGCTAAGCAACTGACTCGAGTTTGGCTCAAGTCATAATCTCAGGGTCTTGAGATCAAGACACGGGTCATGATATATGTTGAGCATAGAGTCTGCTTAATATTCTCTCTCTCTCCCTCTCCCCCTCCCCACTGCTGTGCATGTGCCTGGACTCTTTCTTTAAAAAGAAAACAAAACAAAAAGACACTTTTTAGCAAAATATATTTACAATGAAAATGAATTTTTATTGCATCAATTAATAGCCATCTCAAAAGATCTGCTATTTCACTTCTCAGTTGTTAAGATCCATATAATGTTCAAAGAAACAGTTTTTCCTCTGGTTAATCCACCTGTTACAAGAAGGAAATTAGACAAAGGATTAAATTAAGAATAAGAACCAAATAACAGAAATAGGACCAGTAATTTATGTTCCCTACTTTGTTGATGAGAAGAAAAGCTCTCCATAAATAGAAAAGGACTAACATAAATATGCACATTGCCTCAATTAGCCAAGATCCATCAATAGAGAGAAAAACTATGAAGGAAGTGCCAATCAGAAAGGTGCCCTGAGAAGAAATAAGAAGGCTAGATCAGCAAAATTTTTATTGTTTTTCTAAAAGAATTTGATTACCACTTCCTCATATTAGGGAGATGTAATAAAAAATTATATTAAAAAAATCAAATCATAAAAAAAAATAAATAAAAGAATTTGATTATATGGGGAGTTACAATAAGAGCTTAGACCTTTCAGTTAGTTACTGACCAAATTTCTAACAAAAGAAAAAGAATCATCAATTGTTGCTCCTAAGAAATTAAAGCTTACTGGTCATTTTCATTTACACAAAATTTACTGAAAGCCGTGTCAGACTTTCTCATCATAGTTTGTTCTGAGTTCAGAAATTCTGCCAACTTAAATCCCATCCACATGCAAACACAAGACCTCACAAGAAAGCAAGCTCTGAAACTGAAACACAGTTCTTTGCATGCCCTTTTGGAGCTTTGTGCTACTATTCTCTTCAGCTGGATGCTGTTTATAAGACCTGGGTCACTTCACCCAACTTTGCCTCACTGGCTGATACTTTTGCTCAAAAATAAAAGTAAAAAAGTCTTTTCTTCTCTTGTTCAACTTGTTTCAAACGGAATTAGTTACCTTCTCACTAAAATTGGTTCCCTCTCTCCCCACAATCCTGACTCTGCCCCTGGCAACCACACTGAGTACTGCCGTTGAAGTCCTGACATGTTTCTCAGCTGTATCCTGCAGCACTGTGGTCGCTTTCCTAGACCAAGAACCTCCCCTCCCCCCGACAATTGGGTCATCACCCTGGGTACCAGTTCTCCTACAAATCCATCTTTGAGAAAGCCATCAGAGAGATCTTCACCACATGTGCAACCAGTCACATTACTCCCCCATTTACCATTTATCAGTGATTCCCACATGTAAATTCTTCCTTAGCTGGCATACAAGTTTCCCAGGCTCAGGGTCCAGTCATGTTTCCAGCTTTAACTAATCTGCCTTTTTCTAGAACACACCTCAGCTTATCCGCCTATACCTGCTGCTGCTCCACCTTCTCCAGAAGGGTATTACTGACCATTCTTAGCTATGATAATGGCCCTCCCTGCTTCCTTACACCCAATTCTAACCCAAGATCCCATTAAATAATCAGCCCTTATCGTATAGAATTTCAACTAC
Source organism: Mustela nigripes (assembly GCF_022355385.1). Lineage (NCBI taxonomy): Eukaryota > Metazoa > Chordata > Mammalia > Carnivora > Mustelidae > Mustela > Mustela nigripes. The sequence continues at coordinate 114,514,148 of NC_081568.1, read as the reverse complement.
CAGTGGCTGTGTATATATATACATAAGAGGTAAGAACTGAGAGATTTCTATCTCACTTGACCCCAGCCCCTATGCATAAATCAGCCTTTAATAAAACGTTAATTAGATTGACTGAACTTTCACCAGAGTTTCTGATCTAAGACCTATGATTCAGTAGGGCCCAGAGACTCCAATGGAGTTAACAAAGCCACTGTTAGTTTAATCTTATACAGCAGAGATCTAAAATTGGGTATTAATCCACAGCATTCAGAAAATGTTCAAAAACTTTCAGAGCAGCTTGGTCCTTCTTAGATAATCTATATATGTGGTCTTGTGTGTTTCCAGTCTATAGAATTAAAAGCAGAAAAGCAGCACTAGCTGCATGTCCTTAATGCTGCAAATCTACTACTACACTGTGATAATCATGAGATTTAGAATGACCCTCTTCATTCATTACAGGAATAATATGACCTAAAAAAATATTTCTAACATTTTTGCTACCCCAAATATGCCATTTGTTCACCAAGCATTCAACTCCCTCACTAGCTTTCTGCCCTGCCATATCACATATCTTTTATTGCCCTCTGTGGCAGGTGTGATAGCAGCTTTTTATTCTTCCTTTTCTTTCTGTCATATTCCTGGAAGTGCCAACCCCCCTGCCTCTCCCTTGTTGATAAGTAGCTCTATAGACCTGTCACATCTCATGCAAGTCTTTGCTTCGTTGAAAGAACTTGGGACTCTGTCCACGGTGCTCCAGCAATAGCAATGTCAACTGCAAAAAAGAAACAGAACTGTCTGCCCTCTGGGAGCCTTTCCATGGAGAGTAGGGGTTGTTGGCCAGGGACTGGGCCAGCCAAGAGAAGTCTATGCCCAACCTGAGCTGAAATCTCCAGTGTGACTCACAGCCCTAAGAAAGCATTTTTAGATCAGGGATGCCGACTGGAAACAAGAAACCATGCTAATATAAAAGCTTCTGTGAACTTCTCATCTAATTTCCAAATAAAAATAATGTGGTTAAAACTTAATTATTCTACTGATAATGCTTCATTTTGAAAGCATAGAGGTATTAAGGATTTTTTTCAACTAAATTTCTTTTTTTTTTCATTTCTTAAATTGTTTGTTCCAGCAATTCTAGACCATTAGCTGCTGTCAGAGTACTGTTTTTAAAAATACAAATGAGACAGTGACACTCTACTGTTTAAATATAGGAGTGACCCATGTATCGCTTTCAGATAAAGTGCTCTTTCCTTAATACAGTGTACAGGGCCCTTCACCTCTCATCTTTCCAGACTCATCTCTTACTCTACCTTCATACGTGCTCTTTAATATAGAATGGAGACCAATATAACTTCTTGGTGATTTCTCTTATTATGCCACACTCTGAATTTGCCCTGGTGTTACAAAATTTATTCTCTACCTGTAATGTGGTATCACCCACCACCCACCTTCATCTACTCCTTCCTCAATATGCAATTCATGGCCCACCCTCTCTGGGATACCTGTCCCCTCTTGCCTCTGTCCCAATATCGTTCTTAGGTTCTCTTAGCTGTCAAAGCACCTGGCATGTACCACTATTGTGACATCTACTCCTCTGTATTCCAGTGCTCTTCCTATTAATCTACAGCTGCCACAGGAGTATGAATTATTTGAGAGGAGAATAAGCCTCATACAGCTTAGTTACCATAATACTCAATAGCATCTCAGTAAATGCTGGTTAAATATATAATAATGAGCAAATATTCACCAAAGCAAAGTTTTTTTTACTTGAATACCATGTCTGAAGAAAATTATTTGGCTAGTCATTTTTGCAAAATAAGTAGGAAAAGTAACTTTTGCTCAAACAAAGCAATTTTCAGTTTAAGGAATGATCACCTCAGGAGTCCTTCAAATAGCAAGTGATTCCAATGGATTTATAGGTTTAAAATGATTAATTAACTACTTGACAAAAATACAAGAAAGAAGAGAGATAGAAAGAATTTTAACAGGAGAATACAAAACCAAATGAAAATAAACCAAATGAAAGACATGCAAACAGCAAAAAAAGTGCTTCTGAAGCAATAATCAGGGGAAATATGATTCATTTTACATGTTTGATTTGCACACATTGCAAAAAACTGTCCATTGTGTAGAACAAAGATGAATCAGTATCTAACTTCCCAGAAAGATTTTCATATGTGAACTCTGAAGGAAGATTTATAGTATGTTACTTTTCCACTGTGTATATAGATTATATTGAAATAATCAATTATATTGAAATATATAATTGAAAGAAATTATGTTGTGTCTGTTTCCCAGGCAGGGTTATAAAGTTTTTAAGACCCCAGAGCATGTCTCATTCATGTTTGCATCACTAGGACTTAACATAGTACATGATCCCTAGAACATATTTTGGTTACTGAATTGACTCTATATTAGAATATTATTACTCTATTGAATATGTCACATCCAGAAGACAATAAATTTCCCCTACCAAAAGCCATGTTTTTAAAAATAATGTATATTTCATATCTCAAAATCCAGAAATTGTACAGTATACCTGAAAATGCCCCAAATTTGGGAGTATACATATTTGTTTTCCAACTTCTCCAGCTTCTAGTAAAAATCTTCATTACATATTGACAATTTCATTGCATATAATCATGACCTCAAGTTCTGACAACTATTCAGACTGAAATTCAATCTTAAAAAATCAAATTCAACATCCATTCATGTTAAAAACCCTCAAAATAGGTTTAGAAGAAATATACCTCAACATAATAAAAGCCATGTATGAAAAACCCACAGCTAATATCATCCTCAACAAGGAAAAACTGAGAACTTTTCCCCTGAAGTTAGGAACAAGACAAAAATGTCCACTCTCACCACTTTTATTCAACTTAGTACTGGAAATAGTAGCCTCAGAAATCAGACAACAAAAAGGAAAAAAAAGGCATTCGAATTGGTAAGGAAAAAATATGACTTTCATATTTGCAGATGACATGATACTATATATAGAAAACTTTTTGAAAGACTCCACCAAAATACTACTAGAACTGACAAATGAATTCAGTAAAAGTGCAAGATACAAAATCAATGTATAGAAATCTGTTTCAGAGAGAGGCAAGATGGCAGAGGAGTAGTAGACTGAAAGACATCAGATCCCAGAAGTTCAGCTAGATAGGTATCAAACCATTCCAAATATCTACAAACTCAAGCGGAGATCAAAGAGAAGAAGAGCAGCAATTCTAGGAACAGAAAATTGACCACTTTCTGAAAGTTAGGATGTGTGGAGAAGTGAATCTGAAGTGACAGAAAGACAGACCACAGGGGGAGGGGCCAGCTCCCAGCAAGCAGCAGAGCAGCAGAACACAAAATCAGAACTCTTAGAAGTCTGCTCCACTGAGGGATATCACTCCAGAGGCTAAGCAGGAGTGGAACCCTCACAGAGACAGTATGGTCTCAGGTCCCATGGGGTCACAGAAAGATTGAGGGTGTCTGAGTGTGGCAGAGCTGCCAGGTATCGGAGCATGGAATCTGACTACAGAGAAAGAGCAAGCAGTGAGCTCTCAGATTGGAGTTACCTTAAATCATGATCCAAAGCACAGCTGGAACACTGCTCTTCAATCAGGGACCCAATAAGTGGCAGATATGGGGAGACTCAGCTTCCTTCTCCAGGAGGAGCAATGTAGCAGGATCTGCTGGGTTTGGAAACTCCAAACAGGACCATGCACCTGAGATAGAAATGTTCAGTCACAGGTTAGGTGAGCTCAAAGCTCGGCCAGAGACCAAATAGAAAGGAGTTATTACTTATCTCTGAGGGCACACTGAGGAGTGGGGCCCCTAGCCTTTGGCTCATCCAGGCCATAGATTGGGAGGCTGCCATTTTCATTCCTCTCCTACAAAGTGGTACAGAAAGTGTTCAGGGAACAAAAGCTCCAGAGAGTGAACCCAAGCAGATTACTTAGCCCAACCTCTGGCAGGGGTGGTGCAATTCTGCCTCGGGCAAAGATACTTGAGAATCACTAAAACGGGCCGCTCCCACAGATCAGCAAGAACATCCAGCCAAGACCAAGCTCACTGATCAAAGAGAACAGCCAAACTCCAGAGCTAGGGAAGAGCAACGCATAGAATTCATGACTTTTCCCCATGACCTTTAGTCTTCCAAAGTTAAATTTTAAAAAATTTTTTTTCTTGATCTATTTTTTTTTAGCTTTTCCTCTTTGCTATTTTAATGTTTTCAACTAGTTTATATTAAAAATACCTTTCTAGGGCGCCTGGGTGGCTCAGTGGGTTAAGCCGCTGCCTTCGGCTCAGGTCATGATCTCAGGGTCCTGGGATCGAGTCCCGCATCGGGCTCTCTGCTCGGCAGGGAGCCTGCTTCCTCCTCTCTCTGCCTGCCTCTCTGCCTACTTGTGATCTCTCTCTGTCAAATAAATAAATAAAATCTTAAAAAAAAAAATACCTTTCTAAAAAATCTTTTTACACTTTCATTGTTATAGTCATATTTTATCTCCTCATTGTATTTAACCTTATTTTGTGTACACATATAGGTTTTTTTCTTTCTAAAAAATTTTGGGATACAATTTCTTCTAATAGATCAAAATATACCCTTAATCTATCATAGGGCTTTGTTTTAGTCTCCAGTCTGAGCATATGTCCTCCTTTTTTTTTTTTTCAACCAACTTATCTTATCAATTCCTTATTTAGAATTTTTTTTTTTAATTTTCATCTTTAGAGTCATATTCTATCTCTTCATCATGTTTACCTTTATTTTTGTATATATATAAGTTATTCTTTCTTTAAAAGTTTGGGAGGTAGTTTCCTCTAAGAGACCAAAATATACCCAAAACCAAGTGGGGCTACTCTGTTCTATTCACCAGTCTAACATATATATATTTTTTTCTTTTTCCTTTTTTCTCCCTTTATTCTCCCCCCAGTTTTGGATCTCTTCTGATTTGGTTAGCATACATTTTTCTACGGTCTTTGCCACCCTTTTAGTATTTTATTCTCTTGTTCATATATTCTTATTCAGATAAAATGACAAAACAGAAAAAGTCACCACAAAAAAAAAAAGAACAAGAGGCAGTACCTAAGGCTAGGGACCTAATCAATATGGACATTGGTAATATGTCAAAACTAGAGTTCAGAATGATGATTCTCAAGGTGCTAACTGGGCTTGAAAAATGCATGAAAGATATTAGAGAAACCCTGTCTGGAGAAATAAAAGCCCTTTCTGGGGAAATAAAAGAACTAAAATCTAACCAAGTTGAAATCAAAAAAGCTATTAATGAGGCGCAATAAAAAATGAGGCTCTTACTGCTAGGATAAATGAGCAGAAGAGAGAACTAGTGATATAGAAGACCATATGATGGAGAATAGAGAAGCTGAGCAAAAGAGAGACAAACAACTACTGGACCACAAGATGAGAACTCAAGAGATAAGTGACACTATAAGATGCAACAATATTATAAAAATTGGGATTCCAGAAGATGAAGATAGAGAGACAGGGAGAGAAGGTATATTTGAGCAAATTATAGTAGAGAATATCCCTAATATGGCAAAGGGAACAAGCAGGAAAATCCAGAAGGCACGAGAACCCCCTTCAAAATCAATAAAAATAGGTCCTCACCCCATCATCTAATGGTAAAATTTACAAGTCTTAGTGACAAAGAAAAAATCCTGAAAGCAACTTAGCACAAGAAGTCTGTAACATACAATGCTAGAAATATTAAATTGGCAGCATACTCTTCCACAGAGACCTGGCAGGCCAGAAAGAACTGGCATGATATATTCAGAGTACAAAATGAGAAAAATATGCATCCAAGAATACTATATCCAGTTAGGCTATCATTAAAAATAGAAGGCGAGATAAAAAGCTTCCAGGACAAACAAAAATTAAAAGAATTTGCAAACACCAAAGCAACCTACAGGAAATATTGAAAGGGGTCCTCTAAGCAAAGAGAGAGACTAAAAGGAGTAGATCATAAAGGAACAGAGACAATATAGAATAACAGTCACCTTACAGGCACAACAATGGCAATAAATTAATATCTTTCAATAGTTACCCTGAATGTAAATGGGCTAAATGCCCCCAATCAAAAGACACAGGGTTTCAGAATTGATTTAAAAAAAAAAAAGACCCATCAATATGCTGTCTGCAAGAAATTCATTTTAGACCAAAAGACACCTCCAGAATTAAAGTGAGTGGGTAGAAAAGAATTTACCATGCTAATGGACATCAAAAGAAAGCTGGGGTGGCAAACCTTCTATCAGATAAATTAAGATTTTAAGCCAAAGACTACAATAAGAGATGAGAAAGGACATTATATCATACTAAAGGTCTGTCCAACAAGAAGATCTAACAATTTTAAACATCTGTGCCCCTAACATGGGAGCAGCCAACTATATAAATTACTTAATAACAAAATCAAAGAAACACATCCACAATAATACAATAATAGTAGGGGACTTTAATACCCCTCTCACTGAAATGGACAGATCATTTAAGCAAAAGATCAACAAGGAAATAAAGGCCTTAAATGACACACTGGACCAGATGGACATCACAGATATATTCAGAACATTCCATCCCAAAGCAACAGAAGAATACACATTCTTCTCCAGAGCACATGGAACAGTCTCCAGAATAGATCACATCCTGGGTCACAAATCAGGTCTCAACCAGTACCAAAAAATTGGAATCATTCCTTGCATATTTTCAGACCTCAGTGCTCTGAAGCTAGAACTCAATCACAAGAGGAAAGTTGGAAAGACCTCAAATACATGGAGGCTAAGGAGCATCCTACTAAAGTATGAATGGGTCAAACAGGAAATTAAAGAAGAATTTTAAAAATTCACTGAAACACATGAAAATGAAAACACAACTGTTCAAAATCTTTGAGACACAGCAAAGGCAGTCCTGAGAGGAAAGTATATAGTGATATAAGCCTTTCTCAAGAAACAAGAAAGGTCTCAACTATACAACCTAACCCTCTACCAAAAGGAGCTAGAAAAAGAAGAGCAAATAAAACCTAAACCTAACAGGAGAAGAGAAATAACAAAGATCAGAGCAGATATCAATGAAATAGAAAATTAAAAAATAGTAGAACAGATCAACAAAACTAGGAACTGGTTCTTTGAAAGAATTAATAAGACTGCCAAACCCCTGGCCAGACTTATCAAAAGGAAAAGAGAAGGACCCAAATAAATAAACTCATGAATGAAATAGGAGAGATCACAACCAACACCAAAGAAATACAAACAATTATAAGATACAAACTGGAAGAAATGGATGCATTCCTAGAGATATATAAACTACCACAACTGAATCAGGAAGAAATAGAAAACCTGAACAGACCCATAACCAGTAAGGAGATTGAAACAGTCATAAAAAATCTCCAAACAAACAAGAGCCTAGGGCCAGATGGCTTCCCAGGGGAATTCTACCAAACTTTTAAAGAATTAATTCCTGTTCTCCTGAAACTGTTCCGAAAAATAGAAATGGAAGGAAAACTTCCAAACTCATTTCATGTGACCAGCATTACCTTGATCCCAAAGCCAGACAAAGACCCCACCAAAAAGGAGACTTATAAACCAATATCCTTGATGAACACAGATGCAAAAATTTTCACCAAAATACTAGCCAATAGGATCCAACAATACATTAAAGGGATCATTCACCATGACCAAGTGGGATTTATTCCCGGGCTGCAATGTTGGTTCGACATCCGCAAATCAATCAATGTGATACAATACATTAATAAAATAAAGAATAAGAACCATACGATACTCTCAATAGATGCTGAAAAAACATATGACAAAGTACAGCATCCTTTCTTGATTAAAAGTCTTCAAAGTGTGGGGATAGAGGGTACATACCTCAATATCATCAAAGACATATATGAAAAACCCACAGTGAATATTATTCTCAATGGAGAAAAATTGAGAGCTTTTCCCCTAAGGTCAGGAAAATGGTGCAGATGTTCATTATCACCATTGCTATTCAACATAGTACTAGAAGTCCTAGCCTCAGCAATCAGACAACAAAAAGAAAATAAAGGCATCCAAAAATGCAAAAAGAAGAAGTCAAACTATCACTCTCTGCAGATGATATGATACTTTACATGGAAAACCCAAAAGACTTCACTCCAAATCTGCTAGAACTCGTACAGGAATTCAATAAAGTGTCAGGATATAAAATCAATGCACAGAAATCAATTACACTTCTATACACCAACAACAAGACAGAAGAAAGAGAAATTGAGGAGTCAGTCCCATTTACAATTGCACCCAAAACCATAAGATACCTAGGAATAAACCTAACCAAAGAGGGAAAGAATCTATACTCAGAAAACTATAAAGTACTCATGAAAGCAGCTGAGGATGACAAAAAGAAATGGAAAAACTTCCCATGCTTATGGATTAGAAGAAAAATTTTGTGAAAATTTCTATGCTACCTAAAGCCTAAATCTATACATTGAATGCAAGCCCTACCAAAATACCATCAACTTTTTTCAAAGAAATGGAACAATTAATCCCAAAATTTATATGGAACCATAAAAGACCCCACATAGCCAGAAGAATGTTGAAAAAGAAAGCCAAAGTTGGGGGCATTAAAATTTCAGACTTCAAGCTCTATTACAAAGTTGTGATTATCAAGACATTATGGTACTGGCTCAAAAACAAACACATATAGTAAAGCAGAGAGAGTCAATTATCATATGGTTTCACTTATTTGTGGAGCATAACAAATAGCATGGAGGACATGGGGAGTTAGAGAGGAGAAGGGAGTTCGGGGAAATTGGAAGGGGGGGGTGAACCATGAGAGACTTTGGACTCTGAAAAACAATCTGAGGGTTTTGAAGGGGCGGGTGTGGGACGTTGGAGTTCCAGGTTGTGGGTATTATAGAGGGCACGGATTGCATGGAGCACTGGGTGTGGTGCAAAAATAATGAATACTGTTATGCTGAAAATAAATAAAAAATAAATTTTAAAAAAACACATAGATCAACGGAAGAGAATAGAGAGCCCAGAAATAGACCCTCAACTTTATGGTCAACTAATCTTTGTCAAAGCAGGAAAGAATGTGCAATGGGATACAGAGAGTCTCTTTAACAACTGGTGTTGGGAAAATTGGACAGCCACCTGCAGAAGAATGAAACTGGACCATTGCCTTACTCACAAATAAAAATAAGACTCCAAATGGATGAAAGACCTCAGTGTGAGACAGGAATCCATCCAAATCCTTGAGGAGAACACAGGCAGCAACTTCTTTGACCTCAGTCACAACAACTTCTTCCTAGAAACATTGCCAAAGGCAAGGGAAGGAAGGGCAAAAATGAACTATTAGGACTTCATCAAGATCAAAAGCTTTTGCACAGCAAAGAAAACAGTCACAAAACCAAAAGATAACTGATAGAATGGCAGAAGATATTCGCAGATGACATATCAGATAAAGGGCTAGTATCCAAAATCTATAAAGAACTTATCAGACTCAACACCTAAAGAGCAAATAATCCAGTCAAGAAATGGACAGAGGACATGAACAGACATTTCTGCAAAGAAGACATCCAGATGGCCAACAGACACATGAAAAATCACTCAAAATCACTCAGCATCAGGGAAATACAAATCAAAAGCACAGTGAGATACCACCTCACACCAGTCACAATGGCTAAAATTAACAAACCAGGAAATGACAGATGTTGGAGAGGATGCAGAGAAAGGGGAACCCTCTTACACTGTTGGTGGGAATGCAAGCTGGTGCAGCTACTCTGGAAAACAGCATGGAGTCTCCTCAAAATGTTGAAAATAGAACTACCCTATGACCCAGCAATCACACTACTGGGTATTTACCCTAAAGATACAAATGTAGTGATCCAAAGTGGCACTTGAACCTGTATCTTTAGAGCAGCAATGTCCACAACAGCCAAACTATGGAAAGAACCTAGGTGTCCATTAACAGATGAATGGATCAAGAAGAGGTGGTATATACATACAATGGAATACTATGCAGCCATCAAAAGAAATGAAATCTGCTACTTGCAATGACATGGATAGAACTAGAGGGTATTATGCTGAGTAAAATAAGTCAATCAGAGAAACATAATTATCATATGATCTCCTTGATACAAGGAATTTGAGAGTCAGAGTGGGGGGTTTGGGGGGTAGAGAAGGATAAATGAAACAAGATGGGATTGGGAGGGAGACAAACCATAAGACCCTTCATCTCACAAAACAAACTGAGGGTTGCTGGGGGGAGGGGGTGTATGGAGAGGGTGGTTTGGTTATGGTCATTGGGGAGGGTATATGGTATGGTGAGTGCTTTGAAGTGTGTAAGCCTGATGATTCACAGACCTGTACCCCTGTGACAAATAATACATTATATGTTAATGAAAATAATTAATAAAAAAGTTTTTAAAAAGAAATGCTTCATTTCTATACACCAATAATTAAGCAACAAAAATAGAAATTAAGAAAACAATCCCATTTACAATTGCACCAAAAATAATAAGTTTTCTAAAAATAAAACTAGCCAAAGAGGTGAAAGCTCTGTACTCTGAAAACTCTAAAAAACTGATCAAGTTGAAGATGACACAAAGAAATAAAGAGACATTCTATGCTCATGTATTGGAAAAACAAATACTAAAATATCTGCGTCACCCAAAGCAATCTATAGATTTGATGCAGTCCCTATCAAAATGTCACCAGCACTACATCTGTATCTTTGGGGTAAATACCCAGGAGTGCAACTGCAGGGTCATAGGGAAAAGAAGGGCCATCTGTACCCCAATGATTATAGCAGCAATGGCCACAGTCACCAAACTGTGGAAAGAACCAAGATGCCCTTCAACGGATGAATGGATAAGGAAGATGTGGTCCATATACACTATGGAGTATTATGCCTCCATCAGAAAGGATGAATACCCAACTTTTGTAGCAACATGGACAGGACTGGAAGAGATTATGCTGAGTGAAATAAGTCAAGCAGAGAGGGTCAATTTTCATATGGTTTCACTCCACTTATTTGTGGAGCATAACAAATAGCATAGAGGACATGGGGAGTTAGAGAGGAGAAGGGAGTTGAGGGAAATGGGAAGGGGAGGTGAACCATGAGAGACTATGGACTCTGAAAAATAATCTGAAGGGTTTGAAGTGGTGGAGGTTGGGGGAACCAGGTGGTGGGTATTAGAGAGGGCACAGATTGCATGGAGCACTGGGTGTGTTGCAAAAATAATGAATACTGTTATGCTGAAAATAAATAAAAAATAAATTTTAAAAAAATCATTATGTTAAAAAAAATGGCACCAGTACTTTTCACAGAACTAGAACAAATATTCTAAAATTTGTATGGAACCCTCGCCAAAACAATATTGAAAAAGGAAAACAAAGCTGGAGGTCTCACAAGTCTAGACTTCAAGTTATATTACAAAACTACAGTAGTCAAGACATTATGGTACTGGCACAAAACAGAAAATATCTAACAATAGATCATTAAAACAGAATAGGAAATCCAGAAATAAACCCACAATTATATGGTCAATTAGTCTTTGACAAAACGGGAAAAAACAGGACAGTGTCTCAAAAAATAGTGTTGAGAAAACTGGACAGCAACATGCATGATAATGAGTCTGAAGACCTTTCTTACACCAAACACAAAAATAAATTTAAAATGGATTAAAGACCTAAATGTGAGACCCGAAACTATGAAAAATCCTTTAAGAGAACACAGGCAGTCACCTCTTTGACACTGGCCATAGCAACTTTTTTCTAGATATGTCTCCTAAGACAAGTGAAAAAGTAACAAAAATAAATTATTGGGACTTTATAAAAATAAAAACTTCTGCATGGCAAAGCAATCAACAAAACTAAAATGCAACCTATGGAATGGGAAAACATATTTGCAGATGACATAGCCAATAAAGACTTGGTATCCAAAATATATAAATAACATATAACTCAACACTCAAAAAACAAATAATCCAAATTAAAAATGGGCAGAAGACATGAACAGACATTTCTCCAAAGAAGACATCCAGATGGCCAACAGACACATGAAAAGATGTTCATCATCATTTTCCATCAGGGAAATGCAAATCAAAACTACAATGAGATATCACCTCACACTTGTCAGAATAGCTAAAATCAACAATACAGGAAACAACAGGTGTTGGTGAGGATGTGGAGAAAAAAGAACTCTCTTGCACTGTTAGGGAAACACAAATGAGTGCAGCCACTATTAAAAGAAAACAGGGACAATTTTCCTCAAGAAGTTAAAAATAGAACTACCCTATGATCCAGTAATCACACTACTCCATATTTACCCAAAGTATACAGAAACACTATTTCAAAAGGATACATGTACCTCTATGTTTATATCAACATTATTTACAATGGCCAGCATATGGAAGTAGACCAAGTGCCCACTGATTGATGGATAAAAAAGATGTGATGTATATATAGAGATATAATATACATATATAAATACATAGATATATATAGATTTATATAAACACACACACAATGGAATGTTACTCAGCCATCAAAAAGAATGAAATCTTGCCATTTGCAATGACATGGACAGAGCCAGAGGGTAAAATACCAAGCAAAATAGGTCAGTCAGAAAAAGACAAATATCATAGAATTTCACTCATACATAGAATTTAAGAAACAAAACAAGCAAACAGAAAAAAAAAAAAAAGAGTAAGAAAGAGGACAAACCAAGTAACAGACCCATAATTATAGAGAACAAACTGATGTCCACCAGGGGGAAGGGGAGTAGGGGTTTGGGTTAAATAGGTGATAGAAATTAAGGACTGCCCTCATCTTGATGAGCACCAGGATCACTATATTGTACATGTGAAACTAATATAACACTGTAAAAAAAAAAGAAGTGCTTACACCCAAAAGATAAAATTTAGATTCTTAATGTATGATATACAATTTAAATCTTAAAAACTGGATATCAAAAAGTACAATGTCAATATTTACAATTTTTTTTAAACATCCTACTTTGAAAACTAAATGTGAAATATCACCTATTGAATGCATTAGTGGAACACAGAGAGAAAGCACTCTGTCGTGGCTGCCTGAGGGTATCAAACCATCTCTAACCCATTTCAGATTCCTACTTATAAAACGGTGGGTGGTAACAATCTGGATACATTTTTTGCTTAAATCTTTCACAGATACAACATCTGTCAAACAGCCAACATGCCTGACCCAGTTGTATTGAATAAGCCCTACAGATTATTTGTCAAACAAATTCAGTAACCCAATATTTGTTTCTTTATTTTAAAATTTAATTGGTATGCAAATGGGGCCACAAGACAGCATTTGTGCTGGATACAGTTGTCACTTCAGATTCTGGGAATGCTCATTATCATGCTTACAGATGTTTTTTTCCCACCTAACATCTGCCAATACTACCTAAACCCCAGGAAGTCCACAAACCTGTGCAAACTTCCTCTCACTGTGGGTCTCTTTCTCTGTTATCTGTTCCGTGCACACTAATTTTGTGCATCTGAGGCCTCTGTATGCCACAATTATGCCTGCTTCCTAACACTTCTGCCTCCAGAGCTTTTGATTTGAAATTGAACAGACACAGAGCCAATTTATCATAGGATGACATGTGTCATGTTTATGGTTATTACCAAAGGAACCCTGGTATGCACTGTATTTATCCTTTTGCTGTCAGCATGGACCAAGACAACACAGGATAGAGAGGCTATAATGTTTTTAATAGTATGATATATACTTTAAATATAGAACATCAAATACCATTGCCTTCAAAATGTGGTATTAGATTATTCTGCTTAAAATCAAAATTTCTTTGTCAAATAATCATCTGTCATTCAAGAATACATCTTATTGAAATGAGAATAACAAACAAAAGCATGGGAATATGTTCCCTCAAAGAAAAAGATAACACTTTGTTCAAACCAACAATTTATTTCTTCTATCTGTCTCATTTTCACATAAATTCTAATCATGCTTAATGATGGCTTTATCTTGAATACAATATAAATTCACATCATGTGGCTTTTGTCAACAAATATAAATATCCAAGAGCATCCTCATTCCATCTTTTATACACTAATAAATGTACTTTTAACACCCTAATGATGCAGCTCTCACTGTGTTTCTGGATCACGCATAAAGCAAACATATACAGAGATAGCAATATTTCAAGCATAAACCTAATAGCCAAAAGGAAAAAGCTTTTCATTTGAACCAAGTTGAGCAAAAAGCCAAAACTTGAGGCAAAACTTTCAACTGTGAAAATGGCTGATCACAGAGTGACATCTTCTTAACACCTCTACAAAAATCTACTTTTTATCAGGAACAAACATTTGTGCATGCCAAACCTGGCATCTAGTTGCTCATTTCAATGTGTAATTAATTTTCATTTCCAGCGTGCCTCCAATTACTTTTTAACATTTTCAAATATGCTCCTCTAAGTAAAGAGAAAATAAAACCTAAATGGTACCCCCTGAAGATTTTATTAATATGTAATAAGCAGGTAAGAAAAACAAATGTGCAAAATTAAATACTGCATATATACAAATACAGCCAAGACTGCCTCTCAAATCTGATGGGTTTGCTAGACTGAATACAAGCTGTTACTAAACAGTACTGAGGAATATTTATTAATATTAATTACTATTGCTATTAATATTAATTGTTCTTATTAGCATTAATTAATTAGAAACATTGGTGAGAATCCAATAGTTGGACTCGGAAAATAGTTACCTAATTCAAAATTATAATTACTGAACGAAAGAACAATTTACAAAGATTTCAGTGGGCCTAAGGAGACTAGTACAGAAACTGAAGGACCCAAGTCTTCATGAAAGCAGGACGCCATTACCCACCCTGTCTAGAAAGGGCAGGGAGGCATGTTACCAGAACTCTGGTGGAGGTTTTGCCAAGCAGGAGTTATGACTTTAGTATAAAGAAGAACAAAACCGGGGCGCCTGGGTGGCTCAGTGGTTAAAGCCTCTGCCTTCAGCTCAGGTCATGATCCCAGGGTCCTGGGATCGAGCCCCGCATCGGGCTCTCTGCTCGGCAGGGAGCCTGCCTCCTCCTCTCTCTCTCTCTCTCTGCCTGCCTCTCTGCCTACTTGTGATCTGTCAAATAAATAAAAACCTTAAAAAAAAAAAAAAGAAGAACAAAACCAAAATCTAAGCCTTGTCAGGATAAAACAGATGGCAAAAATACCACACTTATTTTCTCCTGCACCTTTCAGTTCCCCATACTGTGTTCCACTGGCAAACCCAACTGCAAGCCAGAGGTCAGGGAAGCCAAGGTGAGGTCATGGCACAAATCTGGTGCAGCACAAATCTGCAGGCTCAAGTGGGAAATATCCAACACTTTGACTTTCTCTGCAGTGCAGATTCCACCCACTGTCAGATGATATAGCCCAAAGAATCTGATAATTAGAGAATGTCTTGAATTCATTCCTATGAGAGCCACGTGAGCTCCACAAGTGGTGGAGGATCAACTCCAGGAGTTACTGCATGTTCCAGAAGTTGAAGAGAAAATCATTATTCTCTTGAATAGGTACATCCTCAGCAAGAACCTTCCAGAGCTTCAAAACCAAATTGCCCAACTCCTTCTTGCTCTCAGAACCCTAGATGCCCACTTATCTGTAACCAAGGAAAAGTACAGTCTCATGGTATATTGAGATTAGGGAATCAAAATCATCATAGTGGCTAGAACATTATGAGCTCACTTCTTACAAGACTTAAAGTCTACTTCGATAGTGCTAACAATTGTTGGCAGGGCCCCCAGGAGTGTTGTAGAATAATTTTTAAATACCAACTATCCTAGAACCAAATACCACCTTAGCTTCAACATCCCTTCTCCACTTCCATCTTGCATTTAAAAAAAAAAAAAAGTGTTTTTTTTTTTTTTAATTAAGAACTTTCCACGCCAGCCACGTAATTAGGCATTGTGACAACCTCTCTTAATTCAAGCTGCTATCACAAAAATGTCACAGACTGAGTGGCCTAACCAGCAAACACTTACTTCTCAAAGTTCTGGAGATGGAAAGTTTAAGATCAAGGTGCTGGCAGAGAAAGAGACAAGAAAGTCTCTTCTTATACAGGCATTAATCCCCTTTCTGATGGTTCCACCCGAATGACCTAATTACCTTCCCAAACCACCACCTTCTAATACCATCATATGAGTTCATCATATAAATTTTGGAAAGGACACAAACATGCAGTGCATGACATATATATCACCTTAATTCTCAAAACAAAGTTGATATTAGATATGCCATTTCTTATTTTATGGATTAACATTTGAGACTCAAATGAAGGAGTTTACCGAGCCACAGTCCACTGCCATGACTAGACTCTGCATTCCACATCTGTGGTCAATTCTTCAAGCCACAACTGCCTCATGCTGTAGCAAGGACGGCTCATTAGCCCTTCCTTGCCTAAAGAGACCAATGCAGTTTCACAATTCCATATGCCTCATGCTCTGACCTACAAAATACTTCAGGCTGTCTTCCTCTAACAGGCTTTCAGCAGACATTCATGAAACACCTACTTTGTACCAGTGTGGTAGGCATTAGGAATACAAAGACAAATAATCATAGAATTCCTGTGTTTAAGCAACATGGAGCTAACAATGGATACAAGCTATTCTTGAACAATCTGTTCAGATTCTTCCTCCATGGAGAGTCGTTTTCCAGAGAATATCTTCTTTTTCTGACTGATCCTCAGAATTCCAGAGAATATCTTCTCTTTCTGACTGATCCTCAGAGGACACGTGTCACCTTTCAGGGCCTTGTGCTTTTTTTGTATATTCACCATTTCAACAACTAGATTACGGTAAGTGGTAAGTTTTTATACTCCTCACTAAAACTTTTCTCATTCATCACTTATGGTAAGCATTTTATAATAAGCCTTAATTGAGGAAAGATTAACTGAGTACTTAGAAGGTGGTAAGCACCATGCTAAGTTCAGAAACAGGTGGTAGAGAAAAAATGAATGAATCCTTTCTAGGAATCTCTCTGAAAATTTTGGAGTTTCTTGGAATACATAGATACGGAAATGATTATTTATAATACAGTATAATACACCTTGTAACACTGAGGCAGATATTTCTAGTCATCTCTATAACTCCATAAAGAGGTCCAGAGGGCTTTAGGATGGGTATGAAGCTTACACGCTCTAACACCTCCAACATACATCAGAGTACAGAGCAGAGACTGCCAAATATGTCCCAACAAAGCCAATGAATCTGGATCTTTAATGACCTAAATTTGCTGTCTTTTAATTAAATTCAATCTCTGTGCTATTGTAAAGGAATTGAAGTTCTGTTCTTGACAGAGACCAAAAATTAATCATAGTTTTTTTTTAAAATAATACTATTTATATTGAATGACATCTATAAACTCTGACAGGTATTTCTATGTTTTCTTTGAAAGATATTTCTTTGAAACATTGAAGTTTACGAAAGACCATGAGGGTTTAAAAGGACAAATCCTCTTTTCTTCCTGGGTGGAGAAGAATACTGTATTAATTGCATGCATGCCAAATATTCACAAACTCTGCAATCAGTAAAAACTTCCACAATCTTTCACATGAAAAGTCATAGAAAATATAGCATTTTTGAGCAACATAAGACATGATATATCCTAAAATTTATATTTGTATCATAGAGTATAAGCATGCCAGATTAAGGTGGTTTAATATTCTTCATACACTCAGTGAAGATGAACATTTACCATATTCTTAGTTCTAAGCAATGATTTTCACTCATTAAGCTGCAAAACCACTTCTTTCTGCAAGAATGTACTGAGCCAGAAACAACAGAAATGTGTATTTGTATTATTATGCACATAAACTTATAGACTCTGAAAGGATTAACTTGCAGATCAATAAGGGAAAAATTCATTACACCAATCAGCTCCAAGTAACTAGAACTAAACAAGATGCATCAGTCTAAGTTAAAATGGAATTTACTTCAGGACTGCTACAGCCTAAAACAAATCATAAAATGAAATCAGCACATTGTACCAGGAAATTTTCATAAACAATCTGATAGATTCTAATATGTTAGGCTTGCATGTATACCAGCCTCTCTGGCTGTCTGAAAAATGTTGAGATCAATAGATGCTGATGAGCAATATTTAAATGAATTTCTAAATGACTATAATAAAAAATTTAGTTGACTCAACCCCTGCTGTTCTGGGCTGTAAAGTTATGAGCTCTATTTACCTGAAAGCATGTATGCCTATTAGACTTGGCAGGAGTTTCTCAACATTGCTATTAAATAGAATATCTATTTAAAATGAACCAAGCATCAAGCTATATCAAGTCTGTTACTTCAGACTGGGATAAAGCAGCATGCTAACCTCAGGTACCTGATGCAAAGAGCAGAAGACAATAAATCTTTGTGGCTTTTAACCTTCTTTGTGAGTAAAAATTTTTCATAAAATGTGGCTGGCATTGAAAAAATTAAAGCAAGTTTGCTTTCATGGGTACTAACTATAAAATATCTAAATAAAAAGTGACACAAGAAAAAGCAAGACGAATTAAAAGTAAAGAGTTGCATTAAACAAACGCATCTTTCAAAAAGCTTCCACACCTTTCTGGAGGCCAAGAAAAATCTATGGAGCTAGTGAAGAAGGGACTGAAGTCTGTAAGATGTTAGTCTCATATTTATCATCCACAGAAATTACGTCGGGGTAGAAAAAAGAATTTTAAAATGATACAAAATACGGCTAAAGAGAATTGTTTATAGTGATAGTGAGCTAAAGATGCAAAAAGTGATATATATTAAAGTGATTTCTAAACTCTATAGTGCATGTTCACACTGAGCATGTTGGTTTTTTCTTTTCAAACAGACCAATAAACGGTGAAAGGCAACAAGAAATAAATAACTCTAAATTGAATTTACTCTTTTCACCTTTAGTAATAAAATATTAATTGTGAGAGCTAGGGAATTATGCAGTTTGTTTTTGTAGAAAGGGATTAAGGAAATTAAAACTCCAATTGATGTTTAAAAAGCATGTAATTAAATGTCAAAAACTGATATCAGATCAATAATCTGTCAGCACGTACTTATGGATTATCAGCTCTGAGTCCTATATTCTGCTTTGAGATGGGAAAAATCTTACAAAACCCCTTTCCAAAATGGCCAGTGAAAGGATAGCCATGGCTGAGCACCACTTCTGATGGCTCACTTGAAGGCTATGGGGTAGCCAGGGTCATAAGTTTGGCCAGTTGATCAACCCATGTAGGAGCTGCCAAGCATTGGGGAGAGGGAGGTGGAAAGAGCATAATGAAGGTGGCAGAGAAGAATAAGGTCAGGGCACTCGGTAATCTGGTCTATCTCCAAGTGGCTGTGCTCCTGTGCCAGTCACAGCTACTGTCAGACTGCCCTCTGTGTCTGCATTCTCGGAGCAGCTCCCTTCACCTGCTGGTCAGGCCTACCATGTGACACAGTAACCCTTTGCTGGTAGCCTCAGGATACAGAGTCATCCAGAGAGCTTCTTGTCCATACCTTTGCAAAGAGCCCCCTCGTTAAAATATCTTAAAATATCTTAGTACAGTGACTGACTGTTTCTTTCTGGGGCCCTGACTGATACAGAATTTAACAACCTTTGTTGTCAAGGACTTTATGATCCTGAGAAAGGAGGACTCATTTCTATAAAACAGTGGGAAAGTAATATAAGACTTCTTTAATGAAGTACTATATGTTGCAGCCGAGATGAAAGTTGTAAGAAGAGAGGTGTGAACCAAATAGGATAGCTTTAGGGAGGACTTCTTATTCTTAAAAATCAGAATGGATTTCAAAAGAAAGAGAAAAGATTAAAAGGATGAATTCTAAAAAAACAATCTGAGGGGTTTGAATTGATGGGGGGTGGGAGGTTGGGGTACCAGGCGGTGGGTATTATAAAGGGCATGGATTTCATGGAGCAATGGGTGGGGTGAAAAAATAATGAATACTGTTATGCCGAAAATAAATAAAAAATAAATTTTTAAAAAGAAAGGAGGAAAAAAAATTAAAAAAAAAAAAAATAAAAGGATGAATTCTAACCCGGAAGAAAAGTCATTATAAAAAAAAAAAAAAAAGACATCTAGTCCTTGCAGATAATCATAGATTAGAAGTGAAGGCAGCCATATATCCCACCTAGGCTATCCAAGACATCCTCAGTTCATAGCTATTGTCTCAGTGAAATTCATTAATAGTAATAAATTACATGGTAATGCTTTTGAATGCATTATATAGTAGAAAGTCATTTTGAACTCCTGAACAAGGAATTACTATGATGAAAGAGGTATTTTACAAAGATACATTTGGCAATGGAATACAATATAGACTTGAGATACAAAGGGAAGTTCAGAGAATAATGGAGTTTAAAGAGAAAAATCACCTGATTAAAATGATGACACTGTGAATGAAGGGAGAAATCTTATGAAAAACAAACTGTTTTCATAACAAAATCTTACATGTATTCAAAATACAACCAACAGGTCTTTGTAAACTCAAGTCTGTGCTAAATCTCTTTCAAAGAAACAAAGTCTTACAACCTAAGGCAGTTAAAAGGAGTGAAATCTTTGCATGTTTATTAAGCAAGTCGGTTTATCCTCTTGTCTTGCCAGCACTCTAATCCTCTCACTGGGTCTCATTCCTACCTCATTCAGTCCCTCTGTCAGAGACCAAGAATCTTGTCCTCCCTTATTCTCCATTTTGCTCCCATCTGAGCATCCTTTTGGCTCAAGCTTGCTCTTAAAATGGGAAAGTTTTTAGCAGGGTTTACTGAAGTTCTTACATGAGAAAGATGTGGCATCTTCAAGACAGCGTTGTTACAAAAGCCTTTAAGATGTTAGTGCAGTGCTATGTGCACAAGGTGATAAAATAATCAGAATTTATGTGAAGGAGCAAATTCTGGCTACTTATCCCCTTTCATCTCACCCCACCTTGCAGAGCAAACCTCTTCCGATTACTTTTGGCTTTAGTTCCTCACATGATTACTATGTAACTTTAAATAATATGTCTATGCCGTTCTTACCTGATTCACTTCGTATAGTATCTAATGAATTCCTGCTATGAAACAAACGGGTTGAACACCCGTGTAACTCTTCCTCATCTTATCCTGAAATGTTTGATGGACAAATTACTAGCTTTATTTTTTATTAGGTAACTTGGTAAATTTAATAAAGTATGTAGACTTTTTTTTTTGATTCATGTCATTTGACTCCTCACTATGTAAAATGAGGATGTTGATACCTTCCTTCCCCACATTTTCCCTTTATTTCCTTCCTCCTGCAAATTATTCTTTTACCTTTGACTTTAACACTGTCCATGTTGTTGGTATTTAAATAAAATCTTAAACCATGACAGATTTTGATCATGCTTTGGCTATACATTGATTATAAAATTCTAAAACCAATAACCTATATTTAACATTAGCTTTCGCACTATAAGGCCACATGGTGTGTGAACATTGTATTTTCTTCTCCATGCGAAATATCAGGCTTCTTGGCACCTTGAAAGAGAACACTTCTAGCATCAATGACAAATAAAATTTCTCTTCTTGCATTCTCCCAAGTGATTAAAATCATTTCATATTAAGTTTATTTTGAACCACAAGTTTATTTCAGGGGTAGAGTATTTTACTGTGATATATTATTTTTCTCATGAAAAACTTAAAGTGTCTTTAGCCTATTCTCAAGATGACTCACATTTTCAGTATACCATTTCTCACATGGCAACCCGTATTTTCCTGAACATGACCCTCCTATGGCGTGCACATATTTGCCAATAAAACCTCAGGAAATTACAGCATAAAGCCTTGAGTTCAGCCAATTCCATCATGTTTCTCTTCCCAAACCGCTTATACCAATATCCCTTTTCAATTCCTACACAAGCAGGGAATACTACAAACTTGCCAACTGAGGATGATTTTAAAAAAATATAGTCCCACTTCTAGTTATGGTAGAGCAGCTTAAATCAACGGATCAATTCTGCAAACAAAACTGATAAAATAGAGTGGAAATATTGAAATTATAGCTGGTCAAAGATACTGGAGATCAACCAAGGCTTTCAGAATTTTAGTACCCTAGCCATTCTCTGTTTATTTTCCGACAATATGATGGAAGCCATAAGACAATGAAGATATTTAACATGGTAAAAGGTGTTAAAATTTTATACACCATAAAAGGTATCCATCAAAAAAGCAATTAAAATTCAGACATTTTCAGACAAAAAGTGGGAGAATTTTTCACTAGCAAACACAAAAAGACAAATAACCTGACCTAATTTGTGTGCAGTCAATAACTACTGATTATATATTCTTTCCAAATCATGCAGAACATTTACCAAAATTGACTGTGTGCTGTACCAGAAAGCATGACTCAACACATTTTAAAGTATTCCTATCACTCAGAGAAATCATCTTCATTTTAAAAAAAGAAATTTTTAAAAAACACAGGAAAATCTCCAAATATTTGAAAATAAAGAAACACACTTCCAAAAATCTTTGGGTCCAGAAGAAATCTCAAGGAAAATTTTAAAACATTTTTAAGTAAACAATGAAATGAAAAAACATAAATAAGAAAAAACATGACAGTGAAATTTGAGGGATGCAGCTAATGTCATCCTTGGAGGAAAATATATGGTCTTAATGCACACCAGAGAGGAAAAAGGCAGACAACTAATGATGTACGTGACCATAGCACTCATAAATGGCAGAACCAGGATTCAAACTCTTGCTGTCTGGCTTCAGGGTACGTACTTTTAATTTTTTTACTGCCATATTTATTTAAATATCTCCCAAGCTAACAAGAAATCATTTTTCCTTTTTTTTTTTATTTCAACTCACTTAGCCAACACATGCTAAGTACGTCATTGGTTTCAGATGCAGTGTTCAACAATTCATCAGTTGCCTATAACAGCCAGCTTTCACCACATCGCAAGAAATCATTTTGAAACCAACAACCACTTCTAGATACCTTTTCTCTCATCTTACCTTCACAGGAAAAGTTCTTGAAGCAAGTACCTATACTTGCTTTCTTCGCTTTTTATCCCCCAGTCACTCTTTTTTTTTTTTTTTTGAAGATTTTATTTATATATTTGACAGAGAGAGATCACAAGTAGGCAGAGAGGCAGCCAGAGAGAGAAGGGCAAGAAGGCTCCCTGCTGAGCAGAGAGCCCAATGCGGGGCTCGATCCCAAGACCCTGGGATCATGACCCAACCTGAAGGTAGAGGCTTAACTCACTGAGCCACCCAGGCACCCCCCCCCCCAAGTCACTCTTTAAGCCATTATTATTATTATTTGTTTTACAGTTTCCTTGCCCTGTCAAACCCACTGAAACTGCTCTTGATGCTATCCATCTATTTGCTATCCATCTATTTACCTTTATTTTTTCATTCTTTTAACATACATATTTTCAATATGAATATTCATGTTGTTTTATTTCTTAAAATTCACTTCTTTACTCCCTACTATAATAGTCTTCTCCCTGATGCCCTACCTACTGCTGTATTACTTTTCTATACTCTCTACCTCTGCCCACTCTTTAAATGTTGAAATTCCTTCAGGATTTCTCAAGACTGCTCTTGGTTCACTACAATATTAATCTTTTTAAATATTACCTCTTCACAATTTCAACCAGATATTGATGATTCCCAATCTGTATTTGTAGCCAGACTTTTTTTTTCCTAAGTTCTAACCTAATTCTCAAAGAAATCAGAGCTTCTCCTTCTTAGAAAAAAGCCCAAAGGATTAGCCTAAAGCATATCTCCAACACATCTTCAGCTGCCTTAAGCTATGGTGAAGTGGAATAATCCCAGTACTTAAAGTTGGAGCTCTATTTTCCACAGACTACTACATCTTTGGCATGACTGTAATGTGAAATTGGTGAAAGGAAATTGTGATTAATGATGTTTTCAATTTAATTGTGGAATAATGTTCCAAGGGAATTGGTTCAATGTTTAGGACCAGGGAGCTGGCATGTGTGAAGAATGGAGAGGGACATATTTATATATTAGCAAAAACCAAAAAGTTCTCTACTGAGGATAAATTGTTAGTCTGAATACCAATGCTAGATCTGGTGGCTAACCTAAAATGGTTAACCTATACAAATTAGGGCTCCACAAGCAGAGATTTTATTTCAAAGTGTATGGAGTAGAAGAAAGACTGTACTTTTTAAAATCTCCCCAAGTAATTCTGACTTGCTATATATTTTAGAACAACCAGATTAGAATAACACTTCCCAGACCACTGGAAGTTATTGCCAAGTACTATTTTTTTTTAAATAGTACTAAAATAATGAATATTTTGTTTAAAAAATAATATTTTTAAATAAGTTACTAAATTTGTAATAGGCTTCACTCCCTTCCCCAACAATAAAAAATTACTTTTTTTCTATTGGAAAGAATCCTTGAATTTGAAAAGTTTTGATATTACTACCTATAATACTTCAAATACTGTGGAAATGTGTTCATTTTTATTAGAATTTCCAATTTGTCCATTTCACAAATAAGACCTTTTGTCCCCATTATTGCAAAATAATTATATTTTCAAAGAAGAAAATAATAGCAATCTATGTGTTATTCTGAGAGAAATTATAAGAATACCATGAAATGTACAATAAGAAATGAAAATTCCATTAGTCATGTTTTGAAATTTTTAAAAATATTTTGTTAATTATTCTCAAGTTTACCTCATCAAGATTCATAATCTAACTAAGTGAATGTTTATTTCAGAACCAATTTATAAAGGATGACTATGCATGTGATGGTTAAAATTTGTGTGGTCACAAATTGTTACATATTTGTATATTAAGTCAGAGTTGCATAAAACTTAAGCAAATGTCACTCCCTTACAAGCCATTTATTACCCATAAATATATATAAAGATTTATTGAATTCTACACACCTAAATTTCATCTTTAAATTATGAAGCATAATGTTTGCTCTTTTAAAATGAGTAGTATTCCTTATATTGAACATACTAATTTGGACAAACACAACACTTGATGGGCCTTCGGTGATCATGACTGTAAGAGGTAGCTTCCTATGCATAGTATCAACATTTGGAAGGACGCTCAGATATAATGCATAATCAATAAGAAAAGAAGTTTGTGTTACTAGAGAACTGTGGTATTAAGTCAGAAGATTGTGAATGTACTTTGTATAGGTGATATTGCTACAGTGCAACATCGCTTTGTTCCTCCCATCAAGTAGTTACTATTTAGTTTTAGTTCCCCCAAGTCCTGGTAGGATGGGAGGTGGGATGTAAGTAGTGTTTTGGCATATAATCCCAGGAAGCACAGTGAGAAAGTGAGGGAATGAGACAGGGAAGGGAAGAAAGCCAAGGAAGGGTGTGTTGATGAGCAGTTACCATGGAAACGGAGCCTGCAATATTCCCTCAGAGACGATGCAGAACACACCACAGAATTGTGATACTGAAGGGAGAACATGAGATATTTAACCATGAATTGCTGTTCTTCATTCTTACCTCCCTGCACTTCCCACCTACCCAATGCCAAGACTGGCTCCATGGGTAAGAAAATGCCTTGAGGTAGAAAGATTCTGGAAGACTCAGGGATGATTCAAATCTATCTGTAGTGACTTCTTGGCTGGTTAGAGAAGATTTGAGCAGGGAAACACCAGAGACAGCCCCAGTCACCATTTTCCTCGTACTATGTTCACCTCAGCTGGGCAACCAGTAGCCCCTCTTTTTAAGGGCTCTCCTTTCCTCATGATGTGATTCATGTCCTATCTCTCACTCCCCGGTAAACTCAAAGGGCTAAGAACATTATTTAGGCATTCTAAAGTGCATTTCTATTGACCTGAGATTCTTTTGTTAATTCTAAGTGGTTTTATGCTAATATTTGACTATTATTCACTATAAGGAACATGGCATGCAAGAAACCATAAGTGATACGTATTAATATAAGTGTGTCAAAGTCAGAAATAATAATAATTTCTATCTTACCTAAACTTCACCAGCCAACCCATGGGCATCTTCATGCAAACACAGTCACTGTGCTGAAATCTACCTTCAAGAATTATTCTTTTACCTTTTACCTTCCCTTGTGCTATCCTTCATGTTATCCACACATGTCTATCAACAAATACCCACGTCCTTGACACGTAACTGGTGTACAAGACAGATGGGGTTTCAGAGTACCATCCTCTACTCACTGGTTCCTAGATCAGACTTCTCAATCACTTGGAATTCAGACATTTACTGTCTTGGCCACAACTGTCAGTCTGACTTTCACCTCTTTCTTGTCTACCTGGATTGTTGCCCTCCTGATTCTTCCTAACCTTGGTAATTACATAATCTTCAACTCTTACTTTGCCTGTCTAGAGTCTGTTCTCTGAGAAGTACTCCAGTATATTGTCTACTGCCAGCTTCCATGTCATGATCATGACCTCATTTGCAGCCATGGAACTATTATCTATTAATTCAATCAACAAGTATTTAAGTATCTACTATAAGCCATACACTGTTAATGGAGTTGAAAGGCAACAATGAATAATAGACCAACTTCTATCTCTCCAAGTTACAGCAGAACAAGTGGCAAAGACTCTGTTAAAACATGTTTACAGGGAAAGAATTACCATTCGGCTTCACTCATGTGTGGAACATAAGGAATAGCATGGGGGACCATTGGGGAAGGGAGGGAAAACTGAATGGAAAGAAATCAGAGAGGGAAAAAAACATGGGAGACTCTGGAGTCCAGGAAACACACTGTGGGTTATAGTAGGGAGAGTGGTGGGGGGATGGGGTAACCAGGTGATGGGTATTAAGGAGGGCATGTGTTGTGATGAACACTGGGTGTTATATGCAACTAATGAATTGTTGAGTGCTACATCAAAAACTAATAATGTACCATATGCTGGCTGACTGACTATAATAATAATTTTAAAAACATGTTTACAACAAACACCTAGCTTGAATCATAGCTTTAGTTAAAACTATTTCCCGAGAACCACACAAACAACCACAACTAGGCAACAAATATACACCATTTAACACTGGGTAAAACAATTAGAAAATAGTGTGCAAGACTTGAAATGCAAGCTTTCTGCACCTAGTCTAAAATTATTTATTAATTTTCAGATTATTCAAAAAACAGCTTTGCCAAACATCTTTTTTTAAAGATTTTTTTAAATTTATTTTTTATTTATTTTCAGCATAACAGTATTCATTATTTTTGCACCACACCCAGTGCTCCATGCAATCCGTGCCCTCTATAATACCCACCACCTGGTACCCCGACCTCCCCCCCCCCCCCGCCGCCCCTTCAAAACCCTCAGATTGTTTTTCGGAGTCCATAGTCTCTCATGGTTCACCTCCCCTTCCAATTTCCCCAAACATCTCTTGAAACAAACCAAAAGAAAAATATTTGACCTGCATGTGGTTGATAATTTTTTAAAACCATTATTAAATCCCTCAAATTGTGTCCACCTGATTTTTTTAGTCGGAAATGGATTTATTTGTTTTTTCTTCCATTTACTCACTCAAAACATATATTTTAAATGTCTGTTATATGTCAGAACAGAAGAGGCTCCTGCTTCACAAAGTTAGTTTTCTAAGTACAAGGACCCAGACCAAGTGAGTGAGCAAATAATGTGTAATTATATATATGAATGAAGTAACCTGTGTGCACTGATACATAAAAAAGGGTTAGGGTAGAGGGAAGTTATTTAGATAAAATGAACAGGGAATGCCTCCCTGAATCACTGAACATCAAAGAGTGCCTCTTTTTTAGCTACTCAAAATTCGAACACAAGTATAATGTGTGAAATATTCTCATAGGCATTAATACCCATTATAATACACCTGCCCTTTATTTCTCACTGTCTCTCACAAAATTCACCTTTCTTTTGAAAATGTGACTAAAATTCTCAAAGTTAAAAACAAGAGAAAGTTTGAATGGGTGTGAAACAAGGACTTAGAATATAATCGCTCTTGCAACATTAATTATACTGTACATTTTGAGAAGCTATAATCAGGAATTGAAAGCTGCTTTTTGTCTTAGGTTCAAAATCATGAAGCAACAATTTCACACAGTGAATGCATCTTTGTAAGAAATTCCAAAACAGGAAACAATGACCTGGTTACGATTTCCTACATGAAAATGCATCCAGATGAGCTCCAGCCTGTATGCTCTTTTCCTGGGTTTATTTTGTTGATGCTTTTCTAGGGGCATGGCAGGTTATAAGGTACATGGAGGAAGGTGAAATAATAGAAGCATTCAGCATAAAAAAATTTTAAAGGAGCTTTCAAGAAATCAAATATGGCTACTTTCATACAACAGACTTAAAGTAGAAGAACAAACAGTAATTTTTGGCCAAGAAAATTTTCCAAAAAAAAAAAAATCTTTGTTTTTATCTATCAAATAATAAACACTCGCTATCTCTATAAGCCTTATTCATAGAAATAAATGTAAATGTTGTTATTCCTTGGTGTCAACTTAGTATAATGTTTTGTTTTCTTTTTTAAGTAATTCTTTTCAACTATCATTTGGGTTCCTTTCCTACTTCCTGGGGCCTGGTAGAAACACAAAGACACAGAATTCAAACATGTTAACTTTTTCATATTTATTTCATAAG
This sequence comes from Mustela nigripes, assembly GCF_022355385.1. Classification (NCBI taxonomy): domain Eukaryota; kingdom Metazoa; phylum Chordata; class Mammalia; order Carnivora; family Mustelidae; genus Mustela; species Mustela nigripes. The sequence continues at coordinate 114,485,593 of NC_081568.1, read as the reverse complement.
CATTCAGCAAAAATATCTGATTCACCATAGGACCTTAGGATTGAATAAATACTTGAATGAATGAATGAATGTAAACATGAATGAAAATATAAAATTTTTGATTTTCTAAAAAAAATAATGTATTAAGCACCTACTCTGGGGATCACCATAGATTGTATATTAGTATTCAGGAATTAGCAAATGCTTAATTCCAATGACACAATTCAGATGAAATTATCTTGGAAAATTAACTCCATGATGAATAATTGTATTTTATTTAAACAAGCAGTACAGAATAGTTTGCTTTTCCAATAAATGATTATTACTATTTTGTTCCTTTTAAAAGGAAAAATCTTCACTGACCTAACATTTCAGACAGAGATGTTAGTTTCAGGGAACTTCCATTTTTCTGTAAGCATTCAAAAACTGGCAAACTTACGCAGTGCCACTGATATGATCCCTTATTTGATTCCCAGTTCTAATGATACCTTAAGTGAATAGAAATTTCATTTATTATTCAAGGAAATAATACTTTACAAATCTTTCACCAAGAACAGGTAACCCCAATAAATTCATTCCCCTGTCTCTTTTTAATATTTTTTGTAAAGCTGATGCCTCTGTTTGCATGACTTCAAAATAAGGATCTCACTTTGCTATGAGGCCCCCATACTGACTCTGGAAATAATCCTAAACAAGAGAGTGCAAAATATGATGAAGAGTGGCAGCCTATCGATAGAGAAAACACAGTTTTGATGCTCAGATGGCTTTCACGTACATGCATATACTTCCCAACGTGATATTAAAAATCTTCCTTTTCAAAAATCATATATTACTAAAGTTACATATTTTAAAACCAAGATTTTCCTTAAATTTGTAAGTCTAATTTACAAGTATCATAACTGTTTAGCAAATTTTAGTGATCCATTCTAAGGAGGTCTTTGATTAATTATGTATACCTATTTACAAACTTAACCTCATTAGTCACCTTACCTGACTTCATAAATACATTTTATTACCTTTTAAGTACTTTTCCTGGCTGAATAAATTTTTTAATAATAAATTCTCTCAGGTTTAGAAGGAATTCTTTAAAATAATATAGAGTTTACCTTACATTCTCCTAAATGTTCTGATACTATATATAAGTTGGTAAGATTTCAATGTAAAGTCACAAATGTAAAACAATTATTCAATGGCACAGTTTAAATTGGATTGCAAGACTGACTTGCTAGTCTAAAGGGCCAAAAATCTCTTACATAGTTCAAGTAACTAAAGTACCAAGTATCCTCATATTTCTTAACTCTCAAAAAGCTGCCAATACAATAGGTTTGATTTTCTTAACTGTAAATCCTTCCATGGTTAGAAGATGTTCTATTAGGTTGGACAATGGCCCCCAAATATGTCCACATTCTAATCTCTGGACCCTGTGATTATATCATCCTACACAGCAAAGGAACTTGGCAGTTATGATTAAATTAAGGATCTGAGATAGGGAAATAACCTTGGACAATTCAGGTAGGTCCAGTGTAATCACAAGTGTCCTTAGAAAGATGGAAGCAGGAGAGTCAGAGAGGAAGCTGCGATTATGGACACAGTGGTTAGAGTGCTTAGGGGAAGGAGACCATGAGTGGAACAATTCTGGCATGCTCTAGAATCTTGAAAAGGTAAAGAAACAGATTCTCCTCTAGAGCCTCCAAAAGCAATCTAGTCCTGCTGACCCCTTGATCTTAGCCCAATGAAACACACTTTACACTTCTGACCTCTAGAGCTGTAAGAAAATTTGGGGGGGGGAAGCAACCAAGTTTGTGGGAACTTGTCACAGCATCAATAGGAAACTAATACAGATGCTTACCTACCAAGAAAATATTTATGCTATTTCAAACAATTTGAAGGTTTACCTTCCTAATTGTTGAGGTTGCATCTTCGAGCCCCAGAGAGTTGGGCTACATTGCTGATTTCCTTCCTTTTGGTGAAAATGATGAAACATACCGAATTCTTCTATTTCATAAATGGACCTAAGTTATTTAAAAAACAAAGAGTTTATTTACCTCATATACTTTAGAGTCATCACACAATATAGTTAACCTACATATCCATATATGTCTATAAAATCTACCCAAATTGCTGCATTAGTTGATTTTATATTGTATTACTTCACTCATATTTAAATATCTACCGCTCTAAATGTAAAGACTTTTGAATTTAACATAATATTGTGGTTTTTTTACTCCTTTCCTACCTGATCGAACAACAAAATCTCTACAAATGATATAATAACATCTGGTTGAATCATTCATAATTTTATCATTTATCATAGAATCATTCATTCTATGCCCATAGAATGGTAAGGCATAGAGAAAGTGGCAGTAGTAGCATTTATTGTATAATTTATACTCAGAAGATATTCTTTTGCATATATGGGTTGTTTCCAGCTCTTCACTACTATTGATAAAGTTACTATAAATATTTGTGTACAAGCATTTGTGTGGACATAGGTTTCCTTTTCTGTTATAATATCTAGGGGGAAATTTTTAGGATCCCATAGTATGTTTAACTTTATAAGAAGAAACTGTAAAACTTTTCCAAAGTAGCTGTATAGTTTTATACTTAACTCTATCTAGTGGATGCATGATAGTATCTCATTATGGATTTTATTTGCATTTCTCTGATGACTCTGATGTTAAGTATCCCTTCATATGCTTATTGGCAATATGTGCCTTCATTTATTTATATCTTTTTGTTCTTTTTTAATCTTTTGCTCATTTTTAGTTAGGTTGCTTGTTTCATTATTGAGTTTTAAGAACTCTTTGTATATTCTGGATACAAGTCTTTTGCCAGATATATCAGATATTTCCCGTGACTGCATTTTCATTTTCTCAATGGTAATTTGTGAAAAGCAAAAGTTTTTAATTTGCTGAAGTTCAATTTATCAATAGTTTTCTTAACAGTATTTTTTTTCCCTAGGAAATCTTTGTGTAACACAGGTTGCAAAGATTTTCTTCTTTTTTCTAGATGTTTTCTAGTTTCAGTTTTTACCTTTCTGTCCATTTTGAGCTAATTTTTATATACAGTATTAGGTAAAGGTCAAAGTCAGGGATTATAGACCTATATGAAGTGTAGGTTACATGGATAATACATTGTCACAACTCATAAACTGTACAACAAAAATCAATGCAGTTTAATTGTAAATTATCACTCAACATAGTTGATTTGGAAAGCATCTTATAAGTATCTAGCAAATCCTGGGATCTGTGAGTAAAATAAAGATCAATAAAAGGACAAAAATTTCTTAAAGAAATGTTAACAATACTGTTATTGTATATTTCAAAGTTGCTAAGAAAGAGTAGATATTAAAAGTTCTCATCACAAGAAAAAAATTTTATGTATTTTGATGGAAGCTAACTGAACTTATTGTGGTAACTATTTCACAAGATGTACATATATCAAATCATGTTATGCAACTAAAACTAGCAAAATGACATATGTTAATTGCATCTCAAAAAAAAAGAAAAATCTAATAGTAAAAAGTAGAAATGTACACACACAAAAATCAACATGCACATTTATCGAAAGAAATACAGCCTAAACTCTGAAGTACTTTGGTTAATCAGTATTTTTCTTAGGAAGTACACTGTATACAAAAGTAATAGACACAGAAGAACCATAATTGATTTTTGGTTATCTATTTTGTCATCTATACCTTCTAATTTTTATTTTCTTCATCATCCATCACACTTTTACATCATCTTCTGACCATTAATCAGTTATACATTTTAGGGAATGTGAAGATAATTTTAGCACAAATAAAACAATAATAAAATACACATTCCAGTGACTCACTAATACATTAGGGACTTATTTGCTCAACTTCTATTAGTAGATATAATTGAGAATTTATTTTCCCTGACATACAGTTGACTCTTAAATAACAGGATATTAGGGGCACCGATCCCAATAAAGTCAAAAACCCATATATAAATTTTGACTCCCTCCAAACTTATTTATAGTCTACTGTTGACCAGAAGCTGTACTAATAACATGAGCAGTCAATTAACCCATATTTGTATGTTGTATATATCATATGTACTATAGTCTCACAATAAAGTAAACCAAAGAAGAGAAAGTGTTATTAAGGAAATCATAAGGAAGATAAAATGCATTTATAGTAGTATACTTATTAGAAAAAATACTCATGTATAAGTGGACCGGCACAGTTCAAACGCATGTTATTCAAAGGTCAATTGTAATATTGTGTTTTCCATCTTATTAATGTTATTATATTTTAGTAATAAATAATGGCTATACATTTCAGTTTTTTATGTATAATTTGTATATATTATATCATCTAGTCCATTTACCATCATTTTGAAAAAATTAAAATACAGAAAACTGCAAAAGACAATATAAATAGCATTTCTCTGGTCCCTACAAAAAAAGAACAAAGGCCACCATTTATTTCATCTATGCTTCAGATTAAAATATGTAAACTTTCACATAAATTCACAATTCCAGGACAATTTTCTTCGCTCTCACCCACCACAGAAGTAATCTTTATTATGTAACTGGTGCTGATCCAGCCTACCCACGTTTTGAGAGAGAGAGAAACATGCCACACACACACACACACATACTCATTCACTCAAGAGTGTGTAGAAATATTTTGTGCTAGTTTTAATGTATATAGATATTATATATGTGTTATATATAATATATATAAATAGGATCCTACTCCTTATAACATTCACAAGGTCACTTTTTTCACTTAATACATTTTCTAGAGTTACCAAAGTTATAAAAGTTAGAGATAGTTCATTTATTTTAACGGCTATATAACAGTCCATTGTGTGAATATATCATAATTTATTTTTCTGTTCTACCACTAATGGACATATAGATTGTTATTATAAAATAACACTGAAATGAACAACTTTTATACTTCTCCTTGTGTACACCGGAGGAATTTTCTTAAGGATAGCACGGTCCAGTATGACTTTCCACAATGATGGCAATGCTCTGTGCTATGGCTACAGAGGACTGGAAATGTGTTTCATGTGACTGAGGAACTGAATTTTTCACTTTATTTAATTCTAATTAAGTTAAATATAATTTTATATAGCTACATGTGACTAGTGCCTATCACATTGGACAGTACAGGTTTAGTATAAATAGCCAGAAGTAGAATCGGTAGGCCCTGTGGTATACCCATCTACAAAACTTTCCTGATTTTTGCCCTCTAAAGCGATTACGCCAATTTTCACTCCTACTAGCCCAGTTACTATTTCCCCACAACCTGGCCAATATTTGTACTTGGACTTTTCCTTTTTTGCCAATTTAAAAAGCTCAAAGTTGGGGTGCCTGGGTGGCTCAGTGGGTTAAGCCTCTGCCTTCGGCTCAGGTCATTATCCCAGCCCCACATCTGGCTCTCTGCTCAGCAGGCAATCTTCTCCGCATCCCCCCCCCCCCACCACCACTGCCTGCCTCTCTGCCTACTTGTGGTCTCTGTCCGTCAAATAAATAAATAAAATCTTTAAAAAAAAAAAAAGTTCAAAGTTCTATCTTGTTTTTGCTTTAACAGACATTAATTAACCCAGTTAATAATGCAAATGGGAATGTTGCATAATTTTTATTGACTACTTGGGATTTTTCCTCTCTGAATTGTCTGTACATCTGTATCCTTTTCCCAATAAGTAATATCTTTTTCCTTATTAATCTGTGAAAATATTTCTAATTCTTATTCGTTCCTGTTCCCACCTTGACAACTCTCTGCAAAGAAGTCTCCTGAACTTACAGAACTTTTCATCACTTTGTTAAACCACTTTTTATACAGCCTGGAGCTGAATGTGTACCAATGCTGACAAGTATCTGACATCAAGGTTTGGCACCTTCCCTTCCATGTGGAATATATGGTATCTGCTCTAATCTCAGTCTTAAAGTCTCAGGTGGAACTAATAAAACAGAACAAGTTCCAGTTTTATATCTTCTTTGAATTTCCATGGACATTGGACATTTACATTTCCACGGACATGTTCTTTAGATCTGCTATTAAGTGCGTGAACTCATAAGCTATTTCTCAGAAGAGCTGGGAGAATTTGAGAAGGCGGCATATTAGAAAGCAAAATGTCATGGGTCTATAAATAAAAATATGTAAATAAAAATATATACAGTGACATTTTGAATAATATCATTGTATTTAATCTATTTAATATCATAATCTTGCTAGGACAGTCTCTTGTTCTTATACAGAATAATAACAAAATGCACAAATTCTCATCTTCAGAGACATGACGCAAACCAAAATGCATAAGCAACAATATGCTCCTTTACAGCTACACAGAGAAATGCGTATCAAAGCAGTAACTTCAACAACAATGTGTTACACTATGGGAAGTTTTGTTATTCAGAAATATATTTCCCACTTTGGGGGAGGAAGTTGTCATAGGAATTTAAATTTACAGCCAGTGAAGATCACTTCTATATGGAATCACTGGCCAAAAAAAAAAAAAAAAAAAAAAAAGTGAAGTAATAACTGAGAATATGTAGGAGATGAGAGGTCTATTCAATGGGAAAGGAATTCAATTTTTCCAACAAATCTTTGGGATATAAAGCTGAATAAAAATGTGTTACTCTTCAGTGGTGGCTGGGGATAAGGTCTGAGCTCATGGGAATAATTCACAGGCACAATGAGGACTATCAAACTATGGACACAGGGGAAATTTCTAAAAAAACAAACAAACAAAAAAAGAAGTTATCCAAAACATTTTCTATTATCAAGCTCTAGAATTTTCTGTATCTCTCTGGACATGAAAATCTAGAAAATGTAATGTAAGAGGCAGAATATAGGAGGTCAAAAGCAAAGGTTCTGCTTTATCAAACTAGACAGGTATTAAACGTCAAATGAAGTACCAAAAAAATTTTAAGACTCTTGATGTATTTTTTTTAATTCCAAGCAGCAAATCCAATGTCTAAAATGTTGCTTGAATTTAGAAAAAAAGATAAATTTTAGCTTTGGGGATTCTTTAAGATTCATTTTCTTTGACTAGTGTGCAAAACTAACTTATTATATTCATATGAAAATATATTAAGCCCCTCCCCTCCAGAGTGACTAGTAACTTCAGTCACCAAAACACTTTTTTTCTCCTTATATACAAACTCTTCTACCTGGTACCTTTCCAAAAAATGCCGAAGGACTTGCTTTTCTGATCTTGCCTAAGGATTTTGTAATTGAGTCTCCAGGTATCAAACCCACCCACCCACCTCTTCTCAACCCTACCCTCATCATCACAAATATCAGCAACCCTGTAGCTGACTAAAAATTTCCAAACCTCACTGGGAAGGTCAAGTGCCTACTTAGGGAACAACATCCCAAGGGATGGGGGGGGGGGGGAAGAAAGAGACATTATGTTTAGTTGATTCAGTAGTATCAACTTCTTGCTAATAACAAATCAATTCTATAATTTCTTCCTCATTCTCTAAGTAGTTCTATGTTCTTCTGACTCTAGAAGACACTTTCATAAAATATTTTTAAGGTCCATTTAGGTTTCTTTGCCATCACATAAAAATGAAATGGAAAGACAAAAGCCACTCAGCTTTTTAGATGAATCTAACCACTATCACTGCATCGTTATTTTTAATAAGATATGCATTTTAAATTGTTCTGTTTTTCCCTCCCGATTCTCCTCTTCTGGGACAACTATTATTGACAATTTCTTTAAACACTTCTCGATATGTTAGTATTTTAAATATTTTAAATCTATGCAATCACATTACTCATACTCTCCCATGACTTTTTTTTTTTAAACTCAATCAATATACCTCAGTTTTTCATTTCGGGACATCTAGGTAGGTTTACCATATTTGTTGAGCAGTTGCATATTTCACTTCTTTTCCTATCAGCCACTTGGAGCAATATCTAGGAGGGTGTAAGAAGAGAAGAAATGTTCACGGGCCCTGATCTGCATAAAAGTTATACATACACACATGTCATAGAAAACATATATATATGCATGTATACACACACACACACATACACACATACACTCTGCTACTGTCAGTTAACAATGTACTAGTTCAGGTGGTCGCTCAGTATCTACAGAAGGCCCAAAGGATACACATTACTAAGTAGACAGATGAAATGCTGAATCAGGTACAGCCTTTCTTTATTCAAAGATGCAATGTTTTGTCTGCCAAGAATCTGACATTCTGGGGTGCCTGGGTGGCTCAGTGGGTCAAAGCCTCTGCCTTTGGCTCAGGTCATGATCCCAGGGTCCTGGGATCAAGCTCCACATCAGGCTCTCTGCTCAGCAGGGAGCCGGCTCCCTCCCCCGCCCCCGCCTGCCTCTCTGCCTACTTGTGATCTCTGTCTGTCAAATAAAAAAAAAAAAAACAAAAAAAAAAAAAAAAAAAAAAAAAAAAAACCCAGATCCTGACATTTTGCTTGAGGGTAAAAAATGAGAAAATATTTAAGTAGGAATTAAAGGAAAGCAGAGAAACTTGAGTAATAGCAAAATACCAGTAAGGGGACCACACAAATTAGCCTTAACCCTCTAGACAAAGGTCAGAGATTATCGAATAAGCCCATCAGAAATTATGGTTTTAAAAAAACACACTCAGACAGAAGCACCACATACAAGGGGAGCTGTTAGTCCACGACTATTCACAAACTGTTTGTAGAAGAGATTGATGAAAAATTATCAGGTGGGGAAAAATATTTGAGCAGATGATATATCCTTTTGTGGCTGCCTCTAATGTTGAACAACAGGCAAATCAATAATTCAGCCTTTAACGCTGTCTAAAAACGTAAAGCAGAGTTGGTACAATTTAGTAAATGCCATCCATCCACAAAGCCCATACCAAGCCAATTTCCAACAGCCAATATTTTCCATCTTATTTTCTCTATAATATTTAGCTTTTTGCTTTAATTACACTTGATATTTGTAAAGAGAAAGCTGGCGTTGTAATAATTGGATAGCTTTTTTATCTATGTTGGCAGAAACAGAACTTTCTCTTATATCTGAAGAGCAATACAAAAGCAAAACTTCCTTTTCCCACAAACTCCATGCCAAAACTATCCTCTGAGTCACACCGTTTCTTTAAATCATGTGGTTCTGAAAGTTGAGATGTGTTATCTTAAACCTGCTGCCAGGATCCCGCTGTTCCTTAGTTAGTACCAAAAAACTACCAGTGTCAACTCATCAAAATGTATATACTTCTCCAACGCATTCTCTCTTTTTCTTTCTTTTCTTTCTTTTCATCTCTACTTCCTTCCGATACTTCCACTTCTTTCTTTCCTTCCTCCTACCCTTCTTCTCCTCTCTTTCTTACTCAGGACACAGGAGAGAGCAGAGTAAATACAACTTTTTCAAATTTCAAAATCATAGATCCAAAAGAAACTGGAGAGAGTCCTGATAAGGCAAGGAAATTCTCCCCTACCTTTTTTTTTTTTTTTCTGGAAAATAATTCCCAACTGAGCTTCAGAAACTCAGTACAATTGTTTCAGCTTTAAGGGAAAAAATAAATCTCCTGAAAGGAAAAAAAAAATTGTGTTGAATTAAAGATTTTAATATTTATAAAAGATTTTAACTGGAGATGAAGCTTTATTTATTAATACTAATCAAATAGAGATGTACTCTTACATTTTCTCATTAAATACTTAAAGTGCATTATGAAATCTTGGCAAAGTACACTGTTTAATATGTACTAATGGCATAATGAGTTGACTGAACAGTATTCAAATATGTATCTGTAAAGTGTTGTTGCAGAGCAGGTTTCCTAAGTTCTCATTCTCAAGTTTCCCTAGTATTTTTTAAATACCAGCAACAATTCTTAAATTTTTCAAATTCACTTTGCAAGCAAAATAGATAATGCTACAAGCACGCAGCTACCCAAATTTCCATTTATGTACTCAAAATACCTGTTTTGAAAGGACAATTACCTGTTTTCAGTCACAACTTAGGTGTAAATCTCTAAAATTTTAGCTGACAGGTTTTACTATGTAATAAAACATGTCAAATGCAAACTGACAAGTGGATTTCATTTTTGGAGGGCTTTTCCTCACACCTTTTTCCATTAGAATACAAGTACTACTTAGCCATATGATTTTCTGCAAAACTTAACCAAAAATGTAAAACATAATGCATGTCTCAACATCTTCACACTTATATGGAAGGCTCCGGGGGGTGGGGGTAGTCTTGCTAAATTCAGAAAAGTGTACTGTCTATAAATGAAGAGGCTGCCAGCTTTCATCTGTTGTCTTTCTTTAGGTACTTGTGCGCCTGCCTTTTAAACCTTCACTGAGGCCAACTACCCCATGTCTGGCAGCATCGTTGAAATTCTTCAGTTACTCCGTTTGTGGATTTAGAATACCACAGTGTCCAGCTACACTTATTCTAAACAGATGATCTGGACACAGAGGCATGTCAGCTGATGAGCTTAACCACTACTTTTGCAGCTTGTCTTTTAATGGAGATCTAGAGAGATGTAAAGCACAATCATCCCATTAAGTATGCACATGGACCATTTGTCTAATCAAACTGGAAATTATAAGATAATGAATTATGTTAATTTATTTTAAGTCATAATTGATACTGGAAATAAATACTGAATGACAAGTTATAGAAAGAGTAAGTTGTTCTTTCTATGGGTATTGGCTCCAGTTTGCTGAGTGCTGAGAGAATAAGGTAAACTTCACTGAAATTGTGTGTGTGTGTGTGTGTTTGTGCATGCAAAGTTAATTTATTCCATCACTCTAGTCATTAACGTAGGCATTAAACAATAAGAAATGATACTCTTACAACAAAACTTCTTAATTTTGTGCCATAATCCTTAGACGAAAAGAAAAGGGGAAAGACTATATTTGCATACAAACTTTTAATTATTTAAATTTTTAACTTAACAATAGATATTTACACTCTTAATTGTTCATACGATTGCCTCAACCTTAAATAGAAAATGATATTTATTTATTATCCAATGCCTTATAACAAAAGAAGCGCTTCCCTGTTATTAAAAGTGGACCACTAGTGCCCCCTTCTGATATGAAAAATGAAGAACAATTATTCTCCTAGACTTGAAAAGACACTCTATGCTAATCCTCTAAACAGCTGTTTCAAGTCAGATTTATGCCAATTCTTTTCTGATTTAATAATAAATCCCTCATTTATCTCCTAAAATGTTGAATATTCTGATGTTTCACTATTGTGATTTATCTTCCCAGGAAACATTACAAAGTCAGGGAATCCTGTTAATTCTTAAACATAATCAAATGCCTCTATGCAAATTGAGCTTTAAAATAAATTCTGAAAAAAATCTTTTAAAAAATATTTGATGTTTTATCCTCATTGGTTTTACCTTTAATTGTGTGAAGGCTAATAAACCTGAATCTATACCTGCCTTCATCACATTAAATGTCATGTTACCTCTCTTTTCACCAAATTCAAGCTGCTACTCACAGACACACTCATTCATTACATTCCTCTCTGACATACCATAAAGGGCAAAAGGCAGCATGATAGATTAAAAAGATATTGTGGTACAATATTAATTACAGTATCAGCACCTCTTTCTAGCTCAGACTGCATATAAATGTCTATTTTCATTTTTACATTCAGAATATACTTTGAGGGAGAATGGATTTATTGCATAGACACAGTAAATGGGAACTTTGGTCCGATTTTCTAATGGCACTGAGGATGAGCATAGTAGAAAACTTGGAATCTTTTTCTTTAACCCAACTTAGTGTTTGTGCAATTATTTTAAGATTATGAGATTGACAGTATATAAATCATAATGTGACTAGACACAGTAAAACAGAAACATTTAAAAATTCTTCCTCATGAAACTAAAACTCCAAATATCAATTTTTCTTTAAGGATTTTTTTTCTTAAAGAATAACAAAATAGGAGCTCCTGGGTGGCTCAGTGGGTTAAGTCTCTGCCTTCAGCTCAGGTCATGATCTCAGGGTCCTGGGATTGAGCCCCGTGTGAGGCTCTCTGCTCGGCAGGAAGCCTGCTTCCTCATCTCTCTCTGCCTGCCTCTCTGCCTATTTGTGATCTCTCTTTGTCAAATAAATAAATAAAATCATTTAAAAAAAGAATAACAAAATAATCTTTTTCACAAGTGAAATATTAAGATGAATGGTACTGTATTCTTTTTTTTTTAAAGATTTTATTTATTTATTTGACAGAGAGAAATCACAGGTAGATGGAGAGGCAGGCAGAGAGAGAGAGAGGGGGGGAAGCAGGCTCCCTGCCGAGCAGAGAGCCCGATGCGGGACTCGATCCCAGGACCCTGAGATCATGACCTGAGCCGAAGGCAGCGGCTTAACCCACTGAGCCACCCAGGCGCCCCAAGATGAATGGTACTGTATTCTTAAATACAAATAGTTTTCTACATGTTGGGCATTAGTTAAAATTAGTTAAAATTGCCCACAAAATAAGAATAACTTGTAACATTTAACTATGTCAAATAAAAATATTCAATATTTAGAACTTATTTTATTAAAACATGAATTTGTATTCAAGGCCAACCTCAGAAAAAAATTCAGCCTCAACCACAAATGTCATGCTGAAACTTCAAGTGAGCTTGCTGAATAACTATTCCAGTTACCTGATTTGGCACAAATCATATTTTATACTCCTCAAGTACCCTTATTCCATGTAATTATTACCCATATCTGGTTTCATAATAATTTTGCTTTCTGGAAAATGACTTCGTGTTTTTCAATCCTTTCTGCTGTCCACCTCAGGGTGTGTTTCTTTTTTACTGATGGAGTTTAACTTTCACACACAGAAAATGACAACCATCGATTTGGTGATGCAAAACATCTGAATCCATCAGGAATAACTGAGTCAAGGGACAGGTTTTCAGTCCTGTATCTCAAACTGAGAAGCCCTACTCCGTGAAACTATGAAAGACCCAGGAAGTAGCATCAGGGGGATAATTTCCAAATGGCATGTTTGTACTTATCAAATTAGTAACTTTCCTACAGCTCATCCTTGCGACCAGGAGGAACACTAGGGTGAGGACTGCTGACTCTGCTAGTCATTCTCCTTCCCTGGGAATCTGACAGAACCATTTATTGCTACTAAAAATCTGTGATGTGATCCAGATGTTTCCATTCCACTTTTTCCCTTCAGATCTTCAAAAATATACAAAGAAATCTCTCCATATTCAGAATAATAAATCAAATGAGAAAGCAATTTAAATTATAATCCTATTTTTAAGAAGCAATAGTGATTGCATTCTATCACAGAAACTAAAATGTATTTGATTTCTAGCTTTAACTCTTTGACTGCATTTAATTATAGCCCTCATTTTATTATCACTACCAACAGCCATATGTGGGGCACCTTTGAATGCATTCTCTCTGACACTCGGAGGCCAATTCTCTCTGAATGCAAACTACACCAGTACAGCTGCAGAGTGCTGCGGCTGGTGTGCGGACACTGGAGACACACAATTGTTGCTAAGTTGCAGTGCATTAATAAATATCTACCTCAAAACGCAGGCAGGCACAAAGGCTTTAAGGCAAATTATACATTCTATTCAGAAATCTCTAACTTGCTAATGGCAATTCAGAAGGAAGAGAATCCCTAATATTTTAGTCATAAATGAAATAGTAATATATACGGCTCAAATATTGCTATTATAATCAAAGGACTCCCAACAAGACAGCAAATGTGATCCATGTGGATGGGAGGAAAATCATCTGTACAGAGACTGAAACATTCAGCCCTAAATTCCAATTTTTCATTCATATATACCAGTTATCCAAATGTTTAAAACATTTGGAAAAAAATAACTAGGCTTCCCCATTTATGTGAATATATATGGCATTCATACACATCCCCATTCTCCTAGTTTTATGATGATCTCTCCAACTGATATTCTATCTAAACTTGCAGATTTGTGTACTAAATATGAAAAGTATACAATGGTATTCAAACAGGAAAAAAAACTGAGAAAAAAAATGTGTTTCAAAAAATTAGCAAATACAGCTGTTACACCTGTTAATGATGAATTCCAACCGTAAGTAAAGATTTTTTTTTCCCGCAGTAGATCGTGGGAGTTCATGATAACTATAGGTATGATCAAGGCTTATTTCAATGCTTTGAAATGTCAAATGAGTAATTTTATTCTCTTTTATTTTTAAACTATTTGGAGAGACAACACAAATTATATAATGTTACATTTATTTTAACCTACACTTCTTCCTTCATAAGGTTACTTGTCTAAACATTTCACTAACATTGTGCAATTTTAAACTGAGAAAAAGAACAAAGTTACAAGTGTGACAATTTATCAGGAATAGATTAAGTGACAGCTGTAACTAGGATCAGAATTAGTAGATTATTTTAATAGTTCCAGGAAGAGTATAATTTACAAAAGTACATTTGAATGATGTTAGAAAGATAGCATGAGAAATTATTTGCTTAGTACAGGATGGTTTCTTTAAATTAAACTTCGGTAATATTCTCTCCATTAGAATACTTTTTTTTTTTTTTTAAGTATAGAGATGTTTCTCCTGATTGAACAACTGAATTCATCATCTGGTTCATTGACATGAGGGAAAAGTGAGTAATTCCAAAATATTTTACTCATCATGGAATCTCTTTGCAAATTTATGTGTTTTTTTAAACTATCTTTTAATGCATCTATTCTCCTTTCTCTCATCATTTTAATTCTAAAAATACTGTATAAGCTTCCAAATGTTTTGATATATTAAATTGCCTGCACCTCATCTTTCTCATAACCTAATTCCTAACAAAGAATGTATCGAAGCGTAGCTTCTTCGTTATGTCCCCTTTACCAAATTCCCAAGATCTAGACATCTTTTTCCCTTCAAAAATTGCCTGAAACACTACTTCTCCGAGTAGTTTCAATCACTTAAGGGACATTAATCCAAGATCTCCTTGAGCCTAACATTTCAATAGTCAATACTTACTCTACTGCCAGAAATAAAAAACCCACTTGACTTCAATATAAATTTATCTGTGATCCATGCTTTTTGTACAACATCTTTCATTTTTCCTATCAATATGTTCTTTTGTAATTCTTTCCATGTGAAAGTCATTTCTTTAGATTAAAAAGGAAGAAAAGCTTTCTGAGAAACTATTTAACCCCTATAGAGTCATGCATGTATTCAGTCCCTTATTAGATGGTGATGGTGACAAAAAACATTTTATTTTCATAAATGTTCCTGAAAAGGGATAACTTCAATTTGTGAACTAGACTAAATGCTAAGAAATGTTCAATTTCAGATTAGGTAATTTTTAAATTTCTCTTTCTAAACATTCCTTCTTTGGTTAAGAGTAATCTGTTAACCACTTATTATCCCATTTAGCTTTTAGAAATCATATACATTGCAAGGCTGATATATTTTGCAGGTCGGTCAATGTTCTGATACTATGAGCAGAATCATCACTTACAAGGACTAAAAGGAAAGAAACTGCATGGCATACTTACCCTCACGGTGATTACATTCTCTTTGAAAGCAAAATAACTTTAATTAAAGCATAGCCTCTAAGTTGTGCTCTTTTAGAGCACAGGGGATTCCTATAGTCTCTTTTAAATTGAAACTATTCATTCAGTACTATATTTACTGGGACAAGGGTAAAACTTATCTTCTCCGTTAACTGATTCAGATGCGTTTTCCTCAGTAAAGCCAAAGAGAAAGAAAAGTGAATGAGTTATAAATACATAGATTTAGCAAGGGAGAAATATCATAAGTAATTACTAAGTGCATGATAGGTAAACTGCATGCTAGAAATGCAAATATAAAGATATGGGCTGTGTTGCATTATTGATTTTAGTTAAGAGAGAATATTTTTAGTAATATCCATATTTATGGTACACCTAACAAACTCTCCAGTTTGCTTCATGTTTTGGGGTTTGCTAAAGCCAAAGAAGTCCTTTAGTGTCTGCACAAAAACATCAAGGATCTGACATTAACCAACCAAATCCTTTCTAATCCTGAATTGTAATTGGAGACTCAAAACCTACTAACGCGGTCTACTCACAGAACACAACAAATGACCATGTGTAAATACAATAAATGACAAAAAATAAATGAATAAAAGGAAAACTAGAGATCAATCTATAGACAAAGGCACAGAGAGGAATCTGTAATTTAAAAATAAAATAAAATGTGGCTTGAAAATGCTTATTAAATCTCCATGTGACCATTTAAACTACAATTCTATAAATACAAGCACTCTACAGAGTACACAAAGGCAGTTATCAATAGAAATTAATATTTTGCCATCATCACACTTTCACCTGGAAAGTTCTTAATCGTATCCATGTCTAAGCAGCACCTTCCTAAATGGATTTTGAATAATCTCAGAAATAGCACCACAAAACAATTAGCCAAGTTCATTAAGGACATTCACTCCCAAGTATATCAAGGCTTGAGAAGGGAGGAAAGCTTTTTAATGGTAGCTCATCTCCTTGAAATGAATTGTTTTCTTAAATCCTCTGTTGGAACTTGTACAGTTGGTAGCACAGTTGATTGTTCCTAGCATTTACATGAATGTGTATGTGCTTGTGAGTGGCCACTATGTGTGAAGTCTAAGGGGACTGCTCCATGTTAATGAGAAACCAAGGAATTCTTCTAGCAGCATCTGGCGTTAAGTGTGAATCACATAATTTAAAGCTGTCTTACATGTCTGGTTTCAAATTTTAGGTCTTCTTTCTTTAAAACCACTTTAATCACTATAATATTAAAAGTGGGAAAGTGGTTTCCTTTGTGTTTCAAGTAGCAGTCGTAGATTGGGAAAACCACCGCCCCGTGTGCTCTGGATGCTATAGAATGAACATCACCAGCTCATACTGCTGCTTTCAGGACATCTTGAAAAGGCAGACATCCCACAGCCAGGTGCATCCCAACGTGACAGTAAACTTCTCGTGAGCACAGGTCTGCAGTCAGTAGGCAAAGTGACAGGTCACCCCAATTCACTTGACCGCTCCACTCTTTCAGTATGAAAGTCCACTTCATCTAGACTCAGAGCTCTTCATTTTTCACACCGTTCTTTTGTAAAGATTATAATGGAGATGCTTTTGCAAAACTTAAAGAATGTTTTACCAGCAATTCTCATGATAAAACCAAGAATAATAATATAAAGTTTGTGTCAAAGGTGCTTTTATTTGAATTAGAAAAATCAATAGCATATTTTAATAATGTCACTAAGTGACATTTTCAAGCCTTCATTTTGACAATTCTGTGAGTTCTAAATCTGATTCATACATAAAAAATTTTTCAGATAAAAAGAAGTTGACAATTAACTTAAAAAGTTTAAATGGTTTAAACTGTCTTCCTCCTTGTGCCCCAGATATGAACAGAAATGACCCATTTTTGTAAACCCCTATTTTGGGTTAAAATAATACAGAAATGGCAATCTATAGATATATTAAAAATAGCAATAAGCTGAATATCTCAAATGCCTCTAATGTCTATTACTGTACATATCCATATCAAATTGATATGAAAACTTAAGACATGCATAAGAATTAGGAGCTCTCCTTTAAAGGAACACATTATTTCACCAGAATTATGGTGTGACACACAGACCTGGAGAACTTTGGAAAAATACATTTAACCTCAGATGGCAAAAATAAACAACAAAAAAAAGGTTAAAAAGGTAGCAATGGGACATATGTGGATGATT